>NW_027195709.1:42500-143797 GCF_038502225.1 Cherax quadricarinatus
TCCAGTATGTTGTTATGGCAGTGTGCAGATTTGGGACCAAGCCCTCGAGTACCTTCCAGGTATATATCATCATGTACCTCTCTCTCCTCCGCGCCAATGAGTACAAGACTTAATGAGTTCAAGACTTAATTAAGGCGTTCCTGTGTGTGTGTGTGAGTGTGTGTGTCTGTGCTAGGACTCGACCCCTGCAACCACAAATAGGTGAGTACACACACACACACACACAAACACACACACACACACACAAACACACACACACACACACACACACACACACACACACACACACACACACACACTCACACACACACACACACAAACACACATACACACACACACACACGCACACAAACACACACACACACACACACACACACACACACACACACACACACACACACACACACATACACACACACAAACACACAGACACACACACTCACACACACACACAGGAACGCCTTAATTAAGTCTTGAACTCATTAATTAAGTCTTGTACTCATTGGCGCGGAGGAGAGAGAGGTACATGATGATATATACCTGGAAGGTACTCGAGGGCTTGGTCCCAAATCTGCACACTGCCATAACAACATACTGGAGTGAGAGATATGGGAGAAAGTGTAAAATAAACCCAGTGAAGAGCAGGGGTGCGGTGGGGACAATAAGGGAACACTGTATCAACATCTGGGGTCACTGCTGGAACAAGTGTTGAAGCCTTCAAGAGGAAACTAGACAAGTATCTTCACCAGGTGCCAGATCATCCAGGCTGTGATGGAAATGTGGGGCAGCGGTCCTCCAGCAGCAACAGCCTGGTTGACTAGGCAAGCACCAGACGAGCCTGGCTCATGGCCGGGCTTAGAGAGTAGATAAACTCTCGAAACTCTTCAAAGGTCTAAGGTAAGGTAGACAGGACTCGCAGCAATGGTTTTAAGTTGGAAAAATTCAGATTCAGGAAGGATATAGGAAAGCACTGGTTTGGTAATAGAGTTGTGGATGAGTGCAACAAACTCCCGAGTACAGTTATAGAAGCTAAGACGTTGTGTAGTTTTAAAAATAAGTTGGATAAATACATGAGTGGGTGTGGGTGGGTGTGAGTTGGACCTGACTAGCTGGTGCTACTGGGTCAGAAGCCGTGCTTCTTCCTTAAGTGGAGGTGACCTGACTGGGTGGGCCATTGGTCTAAGCCGGTAGGAGACTTGGACCTGCCACGCATGGGCAAGTAGGCCTGTTGCAGTGTTCCTTCTTATGTTCTTATTAGTGATATGTGACCCTGGGTGTTAAAAGCTGCAGTTGTCAGTGACTTATATATATATATATATATATATATATATATATATATATATATATATATATATATATATATATATATATATATATATATATATATATATATATATATATATATATATATATATATATATATATAGTTGTAAGAGAAGTAAATGCGAGGGTCTTGACAAGAAGCGTGGAGTTAAAAGATAAAGAATGACACATAAAGTGGGAGTTGTCACAGTTGCTCTTTGCTGATGACACTGTGCTCTTGGGAGATTCTGAAGAGAAGTTGCAGAGATTGGTGGATGAATTTGGTAGGGTGTGTAAAAGAAGAAAATTAAAAGTGAATACAGGAAAGAGTAAGGTTATGAGGATAACAAAAAGATTAGGTGATGAAAGATTGGATATCAGATTGGAGGGAGAGAGTATGGAGGAGGTGAATGTATTCAGATATTTGGGAGTGGACATGTCAGCGGATGGGTCAAAGAAGGATGAGGTGAATCATAGAATTGATGAGGGGAAAAGGGTGAGTGGTGCACTTTGGAGTCTGTGGAGACAAAGAACTTTGTCCTTGGAAGCAAAGAGGGGAATGTATGAGAGTATAGTTTTACCAACGCTCTTATATGGGTGTGAAGCATGGGTGATGAATGTTGGAGCGAGGAGAAGGCTGGAGGCAGTGGAGATGTCATGTCTGAGGGCAATGTGTGGTGTGAATATAATGCAGAGAATTCGTAGTTTGGAAGTTAGGAGGAGGTGCGGGATTACCAAAACTGTTGTCCAGAGGGCTGACGAAGGGTTGTTGAGGTGGTTCGGACATGTAGAGAGAATGGAGCGAAACAGAATGACTTCAAGAGTGTATCAGTCTGTAGTGGAAGGAAGGCGGGGTAGGGGTCGGCCTAGGAAAGGTTGGAGGGAGGGGGTAAAGGAGGTTTCGTGTGCGAGGGGCTTGGACTTCCAGCAGGCGTGCGTGAGCGTGTTTGATAGGAGTGAATGGAGACGAATGGTTTTTAATACTTGACGTGCTGTTGGAGTGTGAGCAAAGTAACATTTATGAAGGGGTTCAGGGAAACCGGCAGGCCGGACTTGAGTCCTGGAGATGGGAAGTACAGTGCCTGCACTCTGAAGGAGGGGTGTTAATGTTGCAGTTTAAAAGCTGTAGTGTAAAGCACCCTTCTGGCAAGACAGTGATGGAGTGAATGATGGTGAAAGTTTTTCTTTTTTGGGCCACCCTGCCTTGGTGGGAATCGGCCAGTGTGATAATAATATATATATATATATATATATATATATATATATATATATATATATATATATATATATATATATATATATATATATATATATATATATATATATATATATATATATATATATGTGTGTGTGTATATATATATATATATATATGCAAAACAACCACTCAGAAAGAATAGAGAAATTCCAAGCGCTTTCGTGACTACTCACATTATCAAGGAACTATGAAAGTGAAGCATCCAAGGAAGCTATATAAGGGGTCGGCCAGCACCTCACTATCAGATCCCACAACGGTTAAACACGAGTGGTTGTTTTGCATATTTTGAAATCACCTGTTTACTGTGATCTTATTATATATATATATATATATATATATATATATATATATATATATATATATATATATATATATATATATATATATATATATATATATATATATATATATATGCAATAAGATCACAGTAAACAGGTGATTTCAGAATATGCAAAACAACCACTGTGAAAGAATAGAGAAATTCCAAGCGCTTTCGTGACTACTCACATTATCAAGGAACTATGAAAGTAAAGCATCCATGGAAGGTATATAAGGGGTCTGGCCAACACCTCAATATCTGTGGGATCTGATAGTGAGGTGTTGGCCAGACCCCTTATATACCTTCCTTGGATGCTTTACTTTCATAGTTCCTTGATAATGTGAGTAGTCACGAAAGCGCTTGGAAATTCTCTATTCTTTCACAGTGGTTGTTTTGCACACACACACACACACACACACACACATATATATATATATATATATATATATATATATATATATATATATATATATATATATATATATATATATATATATATATATATATTATAATGGGTGATACACACGTAACAACATGTACCGTATATGCCACCTTTATATTAACAATGTATCTCTTGAATCTTCTGTGCCATATTATGTAATAAAATATTCCTATTTTAAAAAAAAATAGTTTAAAAGATGGGGTGGTAGGGGAAGTGGAATATTCAAACGGCTTCAGGAAGAAATCCAAATATTCTTCCTTGAAGCCTTTTTATCCACTTCTACGAGGCTATGGGTCCCACAATTTACACCAGAGGTGGACCCCATATTATATATATATATATATATATATATATATATATATATATATATATATACATATATATATATATATATATATATATATATATATATATATATATATATATATATATATATATATATATATATATATATATATATATATATATATATATATATATTAAGGGATGGCCCTTAGTAACTGTTGTAGTTGTGTGGTGACATTTGCGACTGTTGAGTGTGGTAGGCTGGATACTGCTAGCCATTAGAGAGATGAGAGTGCAGGTTATAAGATCTGATACGTAATAATGGCGGTGATAACCCTAAGTAATAAGAATCATTAGAAAATCATTATTAGGTATTTGTGTGACGTGCCACCCACTGCTGGCCTTAATGGCCTGAAAACTAATTAATCGAATATGGACTTTGGCCGATGGGTTTTAGGCTTGGTGCTGATGATCAATAACACTAGCAATCAACAGCACCATTAGACTTGGTGCTGATTGAATCTCTTAATGGCGCCATTAGTTATTACTACCCATCAGGCTTGGTGCTGATGCTTGAACCTGTTAATGGCACCATCAGTTACCATCATCCATAAGGCTTAATATCAGTGACTAAACCTGTTAATGACGCCAGCAGTTACAAGCATCCAGCAGTTATGTTAATGGGGGCACAATAAGTGAACACTGTATCAACATCCGTGGGCCCGGACTGTTTAACACTCTACCAGAACATACTACAAACACTGCCGCAACAAGTGTAGTAGTTTTTAAGAGGAAATTAGACACGTACCTCCGCCAAGTGCCAAATCAACCAGGCTGTGACGGATATGTGGACCAGCGGGCCACCGGCAATACCAGCCTGACTGATCAGGCTAGCACCAGACAAGCCTGGCCCAGGGTCGGGCTACAAGAGTAGGAAAGCTCTCGGAACACTTCAAAGGTGTATCAATGGGATAATGGTTTGTTAATAGCACCAGCATTTAATTAATACTTTTGAGGCTTCTGTGTCCCAGGGCACGGTACTCACTCCACGTCTCATTCTCATTTCTGACATAGGTAAGGACATCTATCATTACACTGTACTATCCTTTGCAAACAATCCTAAAATTTGTATGAAAGTGGGATCCATAGAAAAGACAGCGAGAATCTCAACTGATACACAAATAACCCGCACATAAAAGACAGAAGCTTACGACGACGTTTCGGTCCGACTTGGACCATTGACAAAGTCACACAGTGTGTCAATCCAAGTCGGACCGAAACGTCGTCGTAAGCTTCTGTCTTTTATGTGCGGGTTATTTGTGTATCGTTCCAGTCACGGTATTGTGCCTTTTTGTTATTTATCTCAACTGATATACACCAAGTTTTCCAGTGGACCACTGACAGTAATATAATGTTCAATGAGGACAAATTTCATGTTAGCCATAAAGTCCTGAAGATCATTAATCATGTTAGCCATAAAGTTCTGAAGATCATTAATCATATTAGCCATAAAGTTCTGAAGATCATTAATCATGTTAACCATAAAGTTCTGAAGATCATTAATCATGTTAGCCATAAAGTCCTCGATGAGGATTAGTGAAACTAACTTGTCAAAGTCGCGGTCCGCCTGAGCTGTGCTATATCACTGTAGGAAGGCAGCCTTCTTAGTCAAGGCAAAATCATGGTATGAGCCTCCGCCCCTCTAACGGAGGTCACGGAAATTTTACAGATATTTAGTAGGAACCATTACATAGGTTTTAGCACTGTTGACTTATTCATAATCCGTGCACTCTTGAGAGAATAGTGTTGACGTTCTACCTGGAGAATGTTCCGGGGTCAACGCCCCCCGGCACAGTCCTTGACCACGCCTCCCGGTGGATCAGGACCTGATCAACCAGGCTGTTACTGCTGGCCGCACGTAGTCAAACGTATGAACCACAGCCCGGCTGGTCAGGTACTGACTGTAAAGTATCTATCCAGCTCCCTCTTAAAGGCAGCCAGGGGTAAGTTGGCAATTCCCCTTATGCCTGGTGGGAGGCTGTTGAACAGTCTTGGGCCCCGGACACTTATTGTGTTTTCCCTTAGTGTATCAATGGCACCCCTACTTCTCATTGGGGGTATGTTGCACCGTCTGCCCCAGTCTTGTGTTTTCGTAGGGAGTGATTTCTGTGTGCAGATTTGGGACCAGTCTCTCTAGGATTTTCCAGGTGTAGATTATGATGCATATCTCTCGCCTGCGCTCTAATAAGTACAAGTCAAGTGCTTCCAAGCGTTCTCAGTAGTTAAGGTGTTTGACGGAACTTATGTGTGCAGTTAAGGTTCTCTGTACATTCTCTAGATCTGCGATTTCACCTGCTTTGGATGGAGATGTTGG
Organism: Cherax quadricarinatus; assembly: GCF_038502225.1. Taxonomy (NCBI): domain Eukaryota; kingdom Metazoa; phylum Arthropoda; class Malacostraca; order Decapoda; family Parastacidae; genus Cherax; species Cherax quadricarinatus. The sequence continues at coordinate 48,481 of NW_027195709.1, forward strand.
TGTGCAGCGGTGTTCCAATCTAGAGAGAGCAAGTGATTTAAAAAGGATCATGATTGGCTTGGTTTCTCTTGTTTTGAGGGTTCTCGTTGTCCACCCTATCATTTTCTTGGCAGATGTGATAGTGACACTGTTGTGATCCCTGAAGGTGATATCCTCTATAATGATAATAATAATAATAATAATATCTATATTTCTACAAGTGCATGTACAAGGTATACAGGCATAGCTGACATCAGTATAGTAAGCCCCTCGTTATGCAAAGCATTTCGGGCAAATTAGGTAAATTTTGTCCCCAGGATGCGACCCACACCAGTCGACTAGCACTCAGATGCACATTTTACTGATGAGTGAAGAGGGACAACGGGTGTCTTATGGAAATACGATCCCCGGACCTCAGTGTGTGAGGTGAGTGCGCTAGCAATCGAGCTAAGGGACAACACTTCTAACTTTTCCCCGCAACTGGGACTGAAGTAATGCAGACCAGTGCTGTTCAAGGAAGTTCCCTTGTTTTCAAAGATATCAAAATTATCTCTCCAGGTTTTCTTCATTCTGTCTTGCCACGAGAGGACCAGCTTCATGGAAGTTAAATCCTAGTCTTTGACCATTCAAAACATGTCCATATCCCTCTGTATTTAACCATGCTCACCAGTAACAGTCATATTTCTCTCATGGTACAATATCTCCCGCTGCCATTTCTTAGGCGCAAATGTTCTTTACTCGGCGAGGAGAGTCCACTGCTCTTTCACCAATAAAAGTGTCTGAGCACAATTCCCAGGAAGAGGGAAGACTAAACGTCTGCTTTGGATCCCGCTGGTCATCACATTTAATACTGGTATTTTGTCCAGTTAACAGGACAAAATACTTCTGCAGCAGCAGAAGTATTCTGCATATTTGTGTCCGAGTCTTCATAAAACTCAAGAACGTGACTAATAGCTTGTCTTCGTTCAGTGGTCTGAATGAAACCCACTGCCCCATCATCCCATTCATATTCAAGGAGCACAGTAGTGTTATTGCAACTGTATAAAAAGTGATTTGATGGATGACTAGAACCTTCAAAACGAAACATGCCAAACCAATGATGATACTCTTCAAGTCACCCGTTCTCTCAAGTCTGGAATATTGCTGTGTACTAACTACCCACTTTAAGACAGGCAAAATTGCTGAGCTTGAAAATGGACAGAGAATCTTCGTATCTCGTATTAACTCAATCAAGCACCTAAATTCCTGGGAGCACTTCAAATCCCTAGAACTATACTCCTTAGAACGTAGGTGAGAAAGATGCATCATAATCCACACCTGGAAGATACTGGAGGGATTGGTACCAAACCTCCACGTCGAAATTATTACTTATGAGCACAAGAGGCTTGGCATGACTACTTGGAGGGTATTCCTGGGATCAACGCCCCCGCGGCCCGGTCCACGACCAGGCCTCCCGGTAGATCAGGGCCTGATCATCTAGGCTGTTACTGCTGGCCGCATGTAGTCCATGCGAACTACAGCCTGGCTTCAAACTGGGACGACCTCTGGGTTCTTCTATTTTTGGGGGGCATTATGTGTGCCCCAGGGGTGAGTTTTTATAACTTAAGTTGTGGCCACCATACCCAGGGTGACTAAAGTGTCAAAACACTGGTTAGCCCAGAGATTAGTCATGAAGAGAGAAGGGCAAAGTTGCTGAGATGCACCATGTGGGAGAACAGCTAAGGAGTGTGCAGGCTTATGTTTTGAATATGTGAGTGCTGTAATTGTATATTCTGTACATATCTATTTAGAATACAGTTATATTTTTATAGTAGTAGTTTAAATAACCTGTGAAGAGGGCTGGTGAAAGGATCAGAGACACTGAGGATGATCAGTCATGATGTAAGTATTACCCTAGATATAAGGCCTTTATGTACAAGTTACCCCACACTAGAACATGTAGTGAGAACCTTACTGTCAAAGTATAAGGGGCCTATTGGTAATTCACCTTATGGCTGGTGTGAGGCTGTTGAACAGTCTTGGGTCCCGGACACTTATTGTTTTCTCTTAGTGTACTAATGGCACCCCTACTTTTCATTGGGCGTATGTTGCATCGCCTGCCAAGTCTCTTGCTTTCGTAGGGAGTAATTTGTGTGTGCAGATTAGGGGCCAGTCCTTCCAGGATCATATGGTGCAAGATATCTCCAATGACGAGCAGGTGAGTATTAAGGGATCACGACCCTTCACCTTCCCTTCGTACATAAGGGGGCATGACCAACACACTCCTAGCTGTCTTCAAGGAGGAACTCGACAGACTCTTTAAAGCAGTTCCTGATCAGCCGGGTTGTATTGCATGCGCGTTGGACTGCGGGCACTAGTCAAGCCAACAACAGGAGGCTTAGTCACCCCCGGAGGTCCCCCCTTCCCCCCGAAAACGGGGGCGGTGACCTCCGGAAGCGACTCCAAATAAACCTTTATTAGCAATGTTATTTCTGCAGCATAAAAAATAAGGTAAATTAATAAAAAATAGAAAAATAAAGCAAATTAAGTTTGTCAGAGTAAAGTGTTGATTTTAAGCTCACTTTCATATATATCAGAGTTAATATAATTAATGTTAATAAACTATCATTTTTACTATAATTTGCAATAGTTAGGCTTAACGAAAATGTTTTTCAACGTTTTAAATGGATTTTTTTTTGAAGCGCCTCTCAGTCAAGCAAAGAGTGAGTTAAGCAAGAGTGAATCAAGCAAGAATGAGTCAGGCAAGAGTGAGTCAGGCCTCAGTGAGTTCACCATCAGTGAGTCAAATCTCACATTCAGACATTTCCTGCATCATGGTCAAACTTAGCGAGAATCTTTCCCCCCCGACACACACACACACACACACACACACACACACACACACACACACACACTCACACACACACACGTACGTACGTACGTACGTACGTTTCGCTTGTTAACAAATCCCATAGTGAGCAAAATGTCGTTACATAAAAGAAAAGTTACAGTGTACTCTTTGTGTACACATGAGTTTCCTCAAGACAAATGTAAAATGAAATGTAACCTACCTGGAGTATACCTGGACCGAGTCTCGTATACATGTACAGTTGTACACAGTCTAAATATATAACATCGTAGGCATATAATAATTCATTACCTAGATTTAACGTATTAACATAGCCTAACGTGGCTTAACCCAGTGAAACCCACTGGATTGGGAAACATATTCAACATCTGCTGGGTATATTTGAAACATGTTCCTGCGTTACATGTGTCTAATTCGTTATCTTGTCGGTATTGCACAACAGTATTGCAACGATACCTCTAAATTAAATAGTAGGCTATATTATATATATAGCGTTATAAAGGCAAGCCTAGCATTATGTTCCCGTGCAGTTTTAAAATGCATATTTACCCCCGTAACCTGACATTTTTGTGGCGAGGCTAGCGGGCCGCATCCACTATGTCATATATACTCGGAGAGAAAGTAAACACTGGCGCGTCTTACTACTTATTTTTGGGAGGAGAAAGATTCATTGTTTTAGTTTATTTTATAACTTTTTTTCCTTGGTGTTGACGGGTATTTGTTGAGGGCACCGGGGTGGGGGAGGGGGTGGGGCACGTCCTGAGAGACAAACAGACAGACAGACAGACACAGACACAGACACAGACACAGACACAGATACAGACACAGACACAGACACAGACACGCACTTAATAAACATGTAGTCAGAAAGTTAGGTATTCTATACAAAACACACACACACACACACACACACACACACACACACACACACACACACACACACACACACACACACACACACACACACACACTCACACACACACACACACACACACACACACACACACACACACACACACACACACACACACACACACACTCTCACTCGCAAATCCAACAGGCCTAGTGTCTAATCGACATGTGCCTAGGACAAAATGGTAACTAACACACACACACACACACACACACACAGAAGGCAGAGAACACACGAAAATAGGGAGATCAGTCGCAGAGCCAGGAATGAGTACGCACAGGTAAGGAGGGAGGCCCAGCGACAGTATGAAAATGACATAGCATCGAGAATCAAGACTGATCCGAAACTGTTGTATAGCTACATCAGGAGGAAGACAACAGTCAAAGACCAGGTGATCAGATTAAGGACAGAAGGTGGAGAACTCACAAGAAATGATCAGGAGGTATGTGAGGAGCTGAACAGGAGATTTAAGGAAGTTTTTACAGTAGAGACAGAAAGGGCTATGGGAAGACAGCACAGAAGGGAACATCAAGAGGGAATATACCAACAAGTGTTGGATGACATACGAACAACTGAGGAGGAGGTGAAGAAACTCTTAAGTGACCTTGACACCTCAAAGGCGATGGGACCGGACAACATCTCCCCATGGGTCCTTAGAGAAGGAGCAGAGATGCTGTGCGTGCCTCTAACCACAATCTTCAACACATCCCTTGAAACTGGGCAACTACCTGAGAAATGGAAGACAGCTAATGTAGTCCCCATATTTAAGAAAGGAAACAGAAACGAGGCACTAAACTACAGACCTGTGTCTCTGACATGTATTGGGTGCAAAGTCATGGAGAAGATTATCAGGAGGAGAGTGGTCGAACACCTGGAAAGGAACAAGATTGTAAATGAAAACCAGCATGGGTTCATGGAAGGCAAATCTTGTATCACAAACCTCCTGGAGTTTTATGACAAGGTAACAGAAGTAAGACACGAGAGAGAGGGTTGGGTAGATTGCGTTTTCCTAGACTGCAGGAAGGCCTTTGACACAGTTCCCCACAAGAGATTAGTGCAGAAACTGGAGGATCAGGCACACGTAAAAGGAAGGGCACTGCAATGGATAAGGGAATACCTGACAGGGAGGCAGCAACGAGTCATGGTACGTGAAGAGGTATCACAGTGGGCGCCTGTTACGAGCGGGGTCACACAGGGGTCAGTTCTAGGACCAGTGCTATTTTTGATATATGTGAAGGACATGATGGAAGGAATAGACTCTGAAGTGTCCCTGTTCGCAGATGACGTGAAGTTGATGAGAAGAATTAAATCGGACGAGGATGAGGCAGGACTGCAAAGAGACCTGGAGAGGCTGGACATGTGGTCCAGTAACTGGCTTCTCGAATTCAGTCCAGCCAAATGCAAAGTCATGAAGATTGGGGAGGGGCAAAGAAGACCGCAGACAGAGTATAGGCTAGGTGGACAAAGACTACAGACCTCACTCAGGGAGAAAGACCTTGGGGTGACCATAACACCGAGCACATCACCTGGAGGCACACATCAACCAAATAACCGCTGCAGCATACGGGCGCCTGGCAAACCTGAGAATAGCGTTCCGATACCTTAATAAGGAATCGTTCAAGACACTGTACACTGTGTATGTTAGGCCCATACTGGAGTATGCAGCACCAGTCTGGAACCCACACCTGGTCAAGCACGTCAAGAAGTTAGAGAAAGTACAAAGGTTTGCAACAAGGCTAGTCCCAGAGCTCAAGGGAATGTCGTACGACGAAAGGTTAAGGGAAATCGGACTGACGACACTGGAGGACAGAAGGGTCAGGGGAGACATGATAACGACATACAAGATACTGCGGGGAATAGACAAGGTGGACAGAGATAGGATGTTCCAGAGAGGGGAAACAGGGACAAGAGGTCACAACTGGAAGCTGAAGACTCAGACGAGTCACAGGGACGTTAGGAAGTATTTCTTCAGTCATCGAGTCGTCAGGAAGTGGAATAGCCTAGCAAGTGAAGTAGTGGAGGCAGGAACCATACATAGTTTTAAGAAGAGATATGACAAAGCTCAGGAAGCAGAGAGGGAGAGGACCTGGTATCGATCAGTGAAGAGGCGGGGCCAGGAGCTGAGTCTCGACCCCTGCAACCAGAATTAGGTGAGTACAATTAGGTGAGTACACACACACACACACACACACACACACACACACACACACACACACACACACACACACACACACACACACATACACACACACACTCACACTCGCAAATACAACAGGCCTAGTGTCTAATCGACATGTGCCTAGGACAAAATGGTAACTAACACACACACACACACACACACACACACACACACACACACACACAAACACACACATACAAACGCACACACACACACACACAAACACACACACACACACACACACACACACACACACACACACACACACACACACACACACATAACACCGAGCACGTCACCGGAGGCACACATCAACCAAATAACTGCTGCAGCATACGGGCGCCTGGCAAACCTGAGAATAGCGTTCCGATACCTTAATAAGGAATCGTTGAAGACACTGTACACTGTGTATGTTAGGCCCATACTGGAGTATGCAACACCATTCTGGAACCCACACCTGGTCAAGCACTTCAAGAAGTTAGAGAAAGTACAAAGGTTTGCAACAAGGATAGTCCCAGAGCTCAGGGAAATGTCGTACGAGGAAAGGTTGATGGAAACTGGACTGACGATACTGGAGGACAGAAGGGTGAGGGGAGACATGATAACGACATACAAGATACTGCGGGGAATAGACAAGGTGGACAGAGATAGGATGTTCCAGAGAGGGGACACAGGGACAAGAGGTCACAACTGGAAGCTGAAGACTCAGACGAGTCACAGGGACGTTAGGAAGTATTTCTTCAGTCATCGAGTCGTCAGGAAGTGGAATAGCCTAGCAAGTGAAGTAGTGGAGGCAGGAACCATACATAGTTTTAAGAAGAGGTATGACAAAGCTCAGGAAGCAGAGAGGGAGAGGACCTGGTATCGATCAGTGAAGAGGCGGGGCCAGGAGCTGAGTCTCGACCCCTGCAACCACAATTAGGTGAGTACAATTAGGCGAGTACACACAAACACACACACAAACACACACACGCACAAGCACAGTGCGAGCACGCACGCACGCACGCACACACACACACACACACACACTCACACACACACAAGCACAGTGCGAGCACGCACGCACGCACACACACACACACACACACACACACACACACACACACACACACATATAACAGGAAGGGCACTGCAATGGATCAGAGAATACCTGACAGGGAGGCAACAACGAGTCATGGTACGTAATGATGTATCACAGTGGGCACCTGTGACGAGCGCGGTCCCACAGGGGTCGGTCCTAGGACCAGTGCTATTTTTGGTATATGTGAACGACATGACGGAAGGGTTAGACTCAGAAGTGTCCCTGTTTGCAGATGATGTGAAGTTAATGAGGAGAATTAAATCTGATGAGGACCAGGCAGGACTTCAAAGAGACCTGGACAGACTGGACACCTGGTCCAGCAAATGGCTTCTCGAATTTAATCCTGCCAAATGCAAAGTCATGAAGATAGGGGAAGGGCACAGAAGACCACAGACAGAGTATAGGCTAGGTGGCCAAAGACTGCAAACTTCACTCAAGGAGAAAGATCTTGGGGTGAGTATAACACCGAGCATGTCTCCGGAAGCACACATCAATCAGATAACTGCTGCAGCATATGGGCGCCTGGCAAACCTGAGAACAGCATTCCGATACCTTAGTAAGGAATCATTCAAGGCACTGTACACCGTGTATGTCAGGCCCATACTGGAGTATGCAGCACCTGTTTGGAACCCGCACTTGATAAAGCACGTCAAGAAACTAGAGAAAGTACAAAGGTTTGCGACAAGGTTAGTTCCAGAGCTAAGGGGAATGTCCTATGAAGAAAGATTAAGGGAAATCGGCCTGACGACACTGGAGGACAGGAGGGTCAGGGGAGACATGATAACGACATATAAAATACTGCGTGGAATAGACAAGGTGGACAAAGACAGGATGTTCCAGGGAGGGGACACAGAAACAAGAGGCCACAATTGGAAGTTGAAGACACAAATGAGTCAGAGAGATAGTAGGAAGTATTTCTTCAGTCATAGAGTTGTAAGGCAGTGGAATAGCCTAGAAAATGACGTAGTGGAGGCAGGAACCATACACAGTTTTAAGACGAGGTTTGATAAAGCTCATGGAGCGGGGAGAGAGAGGGCCTAGTAGCAACCGGTGAAGAGGCGGGGCCAGGAGCTATGACTCGACCCCTGCAACCACAAATAGGTGAGTAAATAGGTGAGTACACACACACACACACACACACACACATACACATCTCACTGCAAACACCATGCTACGAACACACACATACATGTGTACACGTTCTCATAAGCATATCTACACTCTCACACACGATTGTTTAAATTAAATAATACTGTATAAGTAGTGTTAGAGAATTAACAAAAATCTTGATTATATAATTTCTCATTTCATAATAAAATGAAATGAGAGTTACAATATTTTGATGAAAGATGCAAATATGAGATTTGTGGTTAAAACAAAGAAGATATTCTTATAAATCCTCTTAATAAACACTTTGTATAAGTAGAAATAATTATTAAATAATTCTCTCAGTTTGCACATATATTTCTCTCACCTCGTCAATAATGACATAAAACATTCACCATCACAGACGCAAAATAAAAACTTTCGGGAATGAAAATAAAAACTGTCAACTCGGATGATTCGATCTTTTGACAATAAGAATTCCTGTCTTAACACAGCCAGGTAATACCATCAGGTATACGTGCGTGTATGAGTGTGTATGTGTATGCGTGTGTATGTTCCAAACATGCTACAGATGTTTTCCTAAATTTTCAATTTAAATCTGGATTCGCTTATTACATTAATATTTTTCCTGATTTTCAGTAAGTTGAGAATGTGTTAACATCAAACTGTTATTGAACTTTATACAATAAAATGTTTAACGTAGAAGATTTCTACACAAACATTACTATGTCACTGTTGTCAGTAAACATCATGACTTTTATTTCTGTTGACAATATGAAATATTTATAAAAATAGTGAACAATAATATATTATTTCAGATGACGTATAATTCAAGAATGTTAAATTGTGTTGCTGCTGTCTAGTAAACATATTGTGTATTATCTGTTCAAATACATGTATCTGCCTATATGTATCTGTTCTTAAGTATGTATCCATTCATATGTATCTGTTAACGAGTGTGTTACCTGTACATATGTTTGTGTTTGTTTTATCTGTTTGTGTGTGTGTTATCTGTTGATATGTGGTGTCTCTCCATATATGTGAGTGTTTCGTGTTTATGTGTGTGTTACATGTTCATAGGTGTATGTGTTATGTGTTATCTGCTCATATGTGGTATCTCTCCATACGTGTGTTTGTTTCGTGTTTATATGTGTGTTACTTGTTCATAAGTGTGTGTGTTACTGGTTCTTGCTAGTGTTATGTGTGCATGTGTGTGTGTTGCTTGTTTTGGTGTTCATGGATGTATGTATTCTGTGTTTATAAGCTTGTTTCAAATCATGTGCGTATTATCTGTTCATATGTTCATGCATTTTTATTCATGTTTGCTTTGTTTATTTGTGTTATCGGCTCATGTTCGTTCTCATTCATTTGTATTCTTTTCATGTGTACGTTTTCTTCCATGTGTATTCTTGTTTTTTGTGAGTGCATCTCTTCAGGTTCTTTCTTGTTCATGTGAGTATTTCCACTCGTCTGTGTTTGTGTGCGTGTACTCACCTATATGTTTTCACCTATTTTTAGTTGCAGGGGTCGATTCATAGCTCCTGTCACCGCCTCTTCGCATAGCAAAACATGGCAAAAATGGTTAAGACCGTGTTGATGGCAGGTTTAAAATTGGAATAAAGTGAAGAACTTATGATCTAAGGAGAGTTCAGGTGAGAGTGCCAGGTGTTGACCCAGCTGCAAGGTAGGTAGTGGTGTGGTCTTACTGGTGTGGTCTTTCTGGGTGTTGACCCAGCTGCAGGGTAGGTAGTGGTGTGGTCTTACTGGTGTGGTCTTTCTGGGTCTTGACCCAGCTGCAGGGTAGGTAGTCGTGTGGTCTTACTGGTGTGGTCTTTCTGGGTCTTGACCCAGCTGCAGGGTAGGTAGTGGTGTGGTCTTACTGGTGTGGTCTTTCTGGGTATTGACCCAGCTGCAGGGTAGGTAGTGGTGTGGTCTTACTGGTGTGGTCTTTCTGGGTCTTGACCCAGCTGCAGGGTAGGTAGTGGTGTGGTCTTACTGGTGTGGTCTTTCTGGGTCTTGACCCAGCTGCAAGGTAGGTAGTGGTGTGGTCTTACTGGTGTGGTCTTTCTGGGTCTTGACCCAGCTGCAGGGTAGGTAGTGGTGTGGTCTTACTGGTGTGGTCTTTCTGGGTCTTGACCCAGCTGCAAGGTAGGTAGTGGTGTGGTCTTACTGGTGTGGTCTTTCTGGGTCTTGACCCAGCTGCAGGGTAGGTAGTGGTGTGGTGTTACTGGTGTGGTCTTTCTGGGTCTTGACCCAGCTGCAGGGTAGGTAGTGGTGTGGTCTTACTGGTGTGGTCTTTCTGGGTCTTGACCCAGCTGCAGGGTAGGTAGTGGTGTGGTCTTACTGGTGTGGTCTTTCTGGGTCTTGACCCAGCTGCAGGGTAGGTAGTGGTGTGGTCTTACTGGTGTGGTCTTTCTGGGTCTTGACCCAGCTGCAGGGTAGGTAGTGGTGTGGTCTTACTGGTGTGGTCTTTCTGGGTCTTGACCCAGCTGCAGGGTAGGTAGTGGTGTGGTCTTACTGGTGTGGTTTTTCTGGGTCTTGACCCAGCTGCAGGGTAGGTAGTGGTGTGGTCTTACTGGTGAGGTTTTTCTGGGTCTTGACCCAGCTGCAGGGTAGGTAGTGGTGTGGTCTTACTGGTGTGGTCTTTCTGGGTCTTGACCCAGCTGCAGGGTAGGTAGTGGTGTGGTCTTACTGGTGTGGTTTTTCTGGGTCTTGACCCAGCTGCAGGGTAGGTAGTGGTGTGGTCTTACTGGTGAGGTTTTTCTTGGTCTTGACCCAGCTGCAGGGTAGGTAGTGGTGTGGTCTTACTGGTGTGGTCTTTCTGGGTCTTGACCCAGCTGCAGGGTAGGTAGTGGTGTGGTCTTACTAGTGTGGTCTTTCTGGGTCTTGACCCATCTACAGGGTAGGTAGTGGTGCGGTCTTACTGGTGTGGTCTTTCTGGGTCTTGACCCAGCTGCAGGGTAGGTAGTGGTGTGGTCTTACTGGTGAGGTTTTTCTGGGTCTTGTCCCAGCTGCAGGGTAGGTAGTGGTGTGGTCTTACTGGTGTGGTCTTTCTGGGTCTTGACCCAGCTGCAGGGTACGTAGTGGTGAGGTCTTACTGGTGTGGTCTTTCTGGGTCTTGACCCAGCTGCAGGGTACGTAGTGGTGTGGTCTTACTGGTGTGGTCTTTCTGGGTCTTGACCCAGCTGCAGAGTAGGTAGTGGTGTGGTCTTACTGGTGTGGTCTTTCTGGGTCTTGACCCAGCTGCAGGGTAGGTAGTGGTGTGGTCTTACTGGTGTGGTCTTTCTGGGTCTTGACCCAGCTGCAGGGTAGGTAGTGGTGTGGTCTTACTAGTGTGGTCTTTCTGGGTCTTGACCCAGCTGCAGGGTAGGTAGTGGTGTGGTCTTACTGGTGTGGTCTTACTGGTGTGGTCTTTCTGGGTCTTGACCCAGCTGCAGGGTAGGTAGTGGTGTGGTCTTACTGGTGAGGTTTTTCTGGGTCTTGACCCAGCTGCAGAGTAGGTAGTGGTGTGGTCTTACTGGTGTGGTCTTTCTGGGTCTTGACCCAGCTGCAGGGTAGGTAGTGGTGTGGTCTTACTGGTGTGGTCTTTCTGGGTCTTGACCCAGCTGCAGGGTAGGTAGTGGTGTGGTCTTACTGGTGTGGTCTTTCTGGGTCTTGACCCAGCTGCAGGGTAGGTAGTGGTGTGGTCTTACTAGTGTGGTCTTTCTGGGTCTTGACCCATCTACAGGGTAGGTAGTGGTGTGGTCTTACTGGTGTGGTCTTTCTGGGTCTTGACCCAGCTGCAGGGTAGGAAGTGGTGTGGTCTTACTAGTGTGGTCTTTCTGGGTCTTGACCCAGCTGCAGGGTAGGTAGTGGTGTGGTCTTACTGGTGTGGTCTTACTGGTGTGGTCTTTCTGGGTCTTGACCCAGCTGCAGGGTAGGTAGTGGTGTGGTCTTACTGGTGAGGTTTTTCTGGGTCTTGACCCAGCTGCAGGGTAGGTAGTGGTGTGGTCTTACTGGTGTGGTTTTTCTGGGTCTTGACCCAGCTGCAGGGTAGGTAGTGGTGTGGTCTTACTGGTGTGGTCTTTCTGGGTCTTGACCCAGCTGCAGGGTAGGTAGTGGTGTGTTCTTACTAGTGTGGTCTTTCTGGGTCTTGACCCATCTACAGGGTAGGTACTGGTGTGGTCTTACTGGTGTGGTCTTTCTGGGTCTTGACCCAGCTGCAGGGTAGGTAGTGGTGTGGTCTTACTGGTGAGGTTTTTCTGGGTCTTGTCCCAGCTGCAGGGTAGGTAGTGGTGTGGTCTTACTGGTGTGGTCTTTCTGGGTCTTGACCCAGCTGCAGGGTACGTAGTGGTGAGGTCTTACTGGTGTGGTCTTTCTGGGTCTTGACCCAGCTGCAGGGTACGTAGTGGTGTGGTCTTACTGGTGTGGTCTTTCTGGGTCTTGACCCAGCTGCAGAGTAGGTAGTGGTGTGGTCTTACTGGTGTGGTCTTTCTGGGTCTTGACCCAGCTGCAGGGTAGGTAGTGGTGTGGTCTTACTGGTGTGGTCTTTCTGGGTCTTGACCCAGCTGCAGGGTAGGTAGTGGTGTGGTCTTACTAGTGTGGTCTTTCTGGGTCTTGACCCAGCTGCAGGGTAGGTAGTGGTGTGGTCTTACTGGTGTGGTCTTACTGGTGTGGTCTTTCTGGGTCTTGACCCAGCTGCAGGGTAGGTAGTGGTGTGGTCTTACTGGTGAGGTTTTTCTGGGTCTTGACCCAGCTGCAGAGTAGGTAGTGGTGTGGTCTTACTGGTGTGGTCTTTCTGGGTCTTGACCCAGCTGCAGGGTAGGTAGTGGTGTGGTCTTACTGGTGTGGTCTTTCTGGGTCTTGACCCAGCTGCAGGGTAGGTAGTGGTGTGGTCTTACTGGTGTGGTCTTTCTGGGTCTTGACCCAGCTGCAGGGTAGGTAGTGGTGTGGTCTTACTAGTGTGGTCTTTCTGGGTCTTGACCCATCTACAGGGTAGGTAGTGGTGTGGTCTTACTGGTGTGGTCTTTCTGGGTCTTGACCCAGCTGCAGGGTAGGAAGTGGTGTGGTCTTACTAGTGTGGTCTTTCTGGGTCTTGACCCAGCTGCAGGGTAGGTAGTGGTGTGGTCTTACTGGTGTGGTCTTACTGGTGTGGTCTTACTGGTGTGGTCTTTCTGGGTCTTGACGCAGCTGCAGGGTAGGTAGTGGTGTGGTCTTACTGGTGAGGTTTTTCTGGGTCTTGACCCAGCTGCAGGGTAGGTAGTGGTGTGGTCTTACTGGTGTGGTCTTTCTGGGTCTTGACCCAGCTGCAGGGTAGGTAGAGGTGTGGTCTTACTGGTGTGGTCTTTCTGGGTCTTGACCCAGCTGCAGGGTAGGTAGTGGTGTGGTCTTACTGGTGTGGTCTTTCTGGGTCTTGACCCAGCTGCAGGGTAGGTAGTGGTGTGGTCTTACTGGTGTGGTCTTTCTGGGTTTTGACCCAGCTGCAGGGTAGGTAGTGGTGTGGTCTTACTAGTGTGGTCTTTCTGGGTCTTGACCCATCTACAGGGTAGGTAGTGGTGTGGTCTTACTGGTGTGGTCTTTCTGGGTCTTGACCAAGCTGCAGGGTAGGTAGTGGTGTGGTCTTACTGGTGTGGTCTTTCTGGGTCTTGACCCAGCTGCAGGGTAGGTAGTGGTGTGGTCTTACTGGTGTGGTCTTTCTGGGTCTTGACCCAGCTGCAGGGTAGGTAGTGGTGTGGTCTTACTGGTGTGGTCGTTCTGGGTCTTGACCCAGCTGCAGGGTAGGTAGTGGTGTGGTCTTACTGGTGTGGTCTTTCTGGGTCTTGACCCAGCTGCAGGGTAGGTAGAGGTGTGGTCTTACTGGAGTGGTCTTTCTGGGTCTTGACCCAGCTGCAGGGTAGGTAGTGGTGTGGTCTTACTGGTGTGGAATTTCTGGCTCTTGATCCAGCTGCAGGGTATGTAGTGGTGTGGTCTTACTTGTGTGGTCTTTCTGGGTCTTGACCCATCTACAGGGTAGGTAGTGGTGTGGTCTTACTGGTGTGGTCTTTCTGGGTCTTGACCAAGCTGCAGGGTAGGTAGTGGTGTGGTCTTACTGGTGTGGTCTTTCTGGGTGTTGACCCAGCTGCAGGGTAGGTAGTGGAGTGGTCTTAATGAGTCTTGACCCAGCTGCTGGGTAGGTAGTGGTGTGGTCTTACTGGTGTGGTCTTTCTGGGTCTTGACCCAGATGCAGGGTAAGTCGTGGTGTGGTCTTACTGGTGTGGTCTTTCTTGGTCTTTACCCAGCTGCAGGGTAGGTAGTGGTGAGATCTTACTGGTGTGGTCTTTCTGGGTCTTGACCCAGCTGCAGGATAGGTAGTGGTGTGGTCTTACTGGTGTGGTCTTTCTGGGTCTTGACCCAGCTGCAAGGTAGGTAGTGGTGTGGTCTTACTGGTGTGGTCTTTCTGGGTCTTGACCCAGCTGCAGGGTAGATAGTGGTGTGGTCTTTCTGGGTCTTGACCCAGCTGCAGGGTAGGTAGTGGTGTGGTTCATTTAACGTTTAGTTAAATACAAGTACCCGGCGCCATAGCCGGGTTCATACACTTGTGTCTCCATTGTGTGCGCTCAAGATTACCAACCAATAGCCTTACATATAGATTTTTTTTTTGCTAGGACGCCAGTCCTAGGATAAATAAATGAGTCTTCATAGTTTGAGTCTTCATAGTTCCCTGACCTTCTATTAGATGAATTAATATTAGAATGTGAGGAAGTGTTGAAGACAGTGTCGGGTGCTTGCTGTGTTTGTGAACCAGTGTTGAAGATTGTGTCTGGTGCTTGCTGTGTTTGTGAACCAGTGTTGAAGATAGGGTCTGGTAACAACCGTGGAGCAGTATAGCAACAGTCACGATGTTACTGTTGCACTGTCTTTCTGGGTCTTGACCCAGCTGCAGGGTAGGTAGTGGTGTGGTCTTACTGGTGTGGTCTTTCTGGGTCTTGACCCAGCTGCAGGGTAGGTAGTGGTGTGGTCTTACTGGTGTGGTTTTTCTGGGTCTTGACCCAGCTGCAGGGTAGGTAGTGGTGTGGTCTTACTGGTGAGGTTTTTCTGGGTCTTGACCCAGCTGCAGGGTAGGTAGTGGTGTGGTCTTACTGGTGTGGTCTTTCTGGGTCTTGACCCAGCTGCAGGGTAGGTAGTGGTGTGGTCTTACTGGTGTGGTTTTTCTGGGTCTTGACCCAGCTGCAGGGTAGGTAGTGGTGTGGTCTTACTGGTGAGGTTTTTCTTGGTCTTGACCCAGCTGCAGGGTAGGTAGTGGTGTGGTCTTACTGGTGTGGTCTTTCTGGGTCTTGACCCAGCTGCAGGGTAGGTAGTGGTGTGGTCTTACTAGTGTGGTCTTTCTGGGTCTTGACCCATCTACAGGGTAGGTAGTGGTGCGGTCTTACTGGTGTGGTCTTTCTGGGTCTTGACCCAGCTGCAGGGTAGGTAGTGGTGTGGTCTTACTGGTGAGGTTTTTCTGGGTCTTGTCCCAGCTGCAGGGTAGGTAGTGGTGTGGTCTTACTGGTGTGGTCTTTCTGGGTCTTGACCCAGCTGCAGGGTACGTAGTGGTGAGGTCTTACTGGTGTGGTCTTTCTGGGTCTTGACCCAGCTGCAGGGTACGTAGTGGTGTGGTCTTACTGGTGTGGTCTTTCTGGGTCTTGACCCAGCTGCAGAGTAGGTAGTGGTGTGGTCTTACTGGTGTGGTCTTTCTGGGTCTTGACCCAGCTGCAGGGTAGGTAGTGGTGTGGTCTTACTGGTGTGGTCTTTCTGGGTCTTGACCCAGCTGCAGGGTAGGTAGTGGTGTGGTCTTACTAGTGTGGTCTTTCTGGGTCTTGACCCAGCTGCAGGGTAGGTAGTGGTGTGGTCTTACTGGTGTGGTCTTACTGGTGTGGTCTTTCTGGGTCTTGACCCAGCTGCAGGGTAGGTAGTGGTGTGGTCTTACTGGTGAGGTTTTTCTGGGTCTTGACCCAGCTGCAGAGTAGGTAGTGGTGTGGTCTTACTGGTGTGGTCTTTCTGGGTCTTGACCCAGCTGCAGGGTAGGTAGTGGTGTGGTCTTACTGGTGTGGTCTTTCTGGGTCTTGACCCAGCTGCAGGGTAGGTAGTGGTGTGGTCTTACTGGTGTGGTCTTTCTGGGTCTTGACCCAGCTGCAGGGTAGGTAGTGGTGTGGTCTTACTAGTGTGGTCTTTCTGGGTCTTGACCCATCTACAGGGTAGGTAGTGGTGTGGTCTTACTGGTGTGGTCTTTCTGGGTCTTGACCCAGCTGCAGGGTAGGAAGTGGTGTGGTCTTACTAGTGTGGTCTTTCTGGGTCTTGACCCAGCTGCAGGGTAGGTAGTGGTGTGGTCTTACTGGTGTGGTCTTACTGGTGTGGTCTTTCTGGGTCTTGACCCAGCTGCAGGGTAGGTAGTGGTGTGGTCTTACTGGTGAGGTTTTTCTGGGTCTTGACCCAGCTGCAGGGTAGGTAGTGGTGTGGTCTTACTGGTGTGGTGTTTCTGGGTCTTGACCCAGCTGCAGGGTAGGTAGTGGTGTGGTCTTACTGGTGTGGTCTTTCTGGGTCTTGACCCAGCTGCAGGGTAGGTAGTGGTGTGGTCTTACTAGTGTGGTCTTTCTGGGTCTTGACCCATCTACAGGGTAGGTACTGGTGTGGTCTTACTGGTGTGGTCTTTCTGGGTCTTGACCCAGCTGCAGGGTAGGTAGTGGTGTGGTCTTACTGGTGAGGT
This sequence comes from Cherax quadricarinatus, assembly GCF_038502225.1. Lineage (NCBI taxonomy): Eukaryota > Metazoa > Arthropoda > Malacostraca > Decapoda > Parastacidae > Cherax > Cherax quadricarinatus. The sequence continues at coordinate 65,289 of NW_027195709.1, forward strand.
TTTTCTGGGTCTTGTCCCAGCTGCAGGGTAGGTAGTGGTGTGGTCTTACTGGTGTGGTCTTTCTGGGTCTTGACCCAGCTGCAGGGTACGTAGTGGTGAGGTCTTACTGGTGTGGTCTTTCTGGGTCTTGACCCAGCTGCAGGGTACGTAGTGGTGTGGTCTTACTGGTGTGGTCTTTCTGGGTCTTGACCCAGCTGCAGAGTAGGTAGTGGTGTGGTCTTACTGGTGTGGTCTTTCTGGGTCTTGACCCAGCTGCAGGGTAGGTAGTGGTGTGGTCTTACTGGTGTGGTCTTTCTGGGTCTTGACCCAGCTGCAGGGTAGGTAGTGGTGTGGTCTTACTAGTGTGGTCTTTCTGGGTCTTGACCCAGCTGCAGGGTAGGTAGTGGTGTGGTCTTACTGGTGTGGTCTTACTGGTGTGGTCTTTCTGGGTCTTGACCCAGCTGCAGGGTAGGTAGTGGTGTGGTCTTACTGGTGAGGTTTTTCTGGGTCTTGACCCAGCTGCAGAGTAGGTAGTGGTGTGGTCTTACTGGTGTGGTCTTTCTGGGTCTTGACCCAGCTGCAGGGTAGGTAGTGGTGTGGTCTTACTGGTGTGGTCTTTCTGGGTCTTGACCCAGCTGCAGGGTAGGTAGTGGTGTGGTCTTACTGGTGTGGTCTTTCTGGGTCTTGACCCAGCTGCAGGGTAGGTAGTGGTGTGGTCTTACTAGTGTGGTCTTTCTGGGTCTTGACCCATCTACAGGGTAGGTAGTGGTGTGGTCTTACTGGTGTGGTCTTTCTGGGTCTTGACCCAGCTGCAGGGTAGGAAGTGGTGTGGTCTTACTAGTGTGGTCTTTCTGGGTCTTGACCCAGCTGCAGGGTAGGTAGTGGTGTGGTCTTACTGGTGTGGTCTTACTGGTGTGGTCTTACTGGTGTGGTCTTTCTGGGTCTTGACCCAGCTGCAGGGTAGGTAGTGGTGTGGTCTTACTGGTGAGGTTTTTCTGGGTCTTGAGCCAGCTGCAGGGTAGGTAGTGGTGTGGTCTTACTGGTGTGGTCTTTCTGGGTCTTGACCCAGCTGCAGGGTAGGTAGAGGTGTGGTCTTACTGGTGTGGTCTTTCTGGGTCTTGACCCAGCTGCAGGGTAGGTAGTGGTGTGGTCTTACTGGTGTGGTCTTTCTGGGTCTTGACCCAGCTGCAGGGTAGGTAGTGGTGTGGTCTTACTGGTGTGGTCTTTCTGGGTTTTGACCCAGCTGCAGGGTAGGTAGTGGTGTGGTCTTACTAGTGTGGTCTTTCTGGGTCTTGACCCATCTACAGGGTAGGTAGTGGTGTGGTCTTACTGGTGTGGTCTTTCTGGGTCTTGACCAAGCTGCAGGGTAGGTAGTGGTGTGGTCTTACTGGTGTGGTCTTTCTGGGTCTTGACCCAGCTGCAGGGTAGGTAGTGGTGTGGTCTTACTGGTGTGGTCTTTCTGGGTCTTGACCCAGCTGCAGGGTAGGTAGTGGTGTGGTCTTACTGGTGTGGTCGTTCTGGGTCTTGACCCAGCTGCAGGGTAGGTAGTGGTGTGGTCTTACTGGTGTGGTCTTTCTGGGTCTTGACCCAGCTGCAGGGTAGGTAGAGGTGTGGTCTTACTGGAGTGGTCTTTCTGGGTCTTGACCCAGCTGCAGGGTAGGTAGTGGTGTGGTCTTACTGGTGTGGTATTTCTGGCTCTTGATCCAGCTGCAGGGTATGTAGTGGTGTGGTCTTACTTGTGTGGTCTTTCTGGGTCTTGACCCATCTACAGGGTAGGTAGTGGTGTGGTCTTACTGGTGTGGTCTTTCTGGGTCTTGACCAAGCTGCAGGGTAGGTAGTGGTGTGGTCTTACTGGTGTGGTCTTTCTGGGTGTTGACCCAGCTGCAGGGTAGGTAGTGGAGTGGTCTTAATGAGTCTTGACCCAGCTGCTGGGTAGGTAGTGGTGTGGTCTTACTGGTGTGGTCTTTCTGGGTCTTGACCCAGATGCAGGGTAAGTCGTGGTGTGGTCTTACTGGTGTGGTCTTTCTTGGTCTTTACCCAGCTGCAGGGTAGGTAGTGGTGAGATCTTACTGGTGTGGTCTATCTGGGTCTTGACCCAGCTGCAGGATAGGTAGTGGTGTGGTCTTACTGGTGTGGTCTTTCTGGGTCTTGACCCAGCTGCAGGGTAGGTAGTGGTGTGGTCTTACTGGTGTGGTCTTTCTGGGTCTTGACCCAGCTGCAGGGTAGATAGTGGTGTGGTCTTTCTGGGTCTTGACCCAGCTGCAGGGTAGGTAGTGGTGTGGTTCATTTAACGTTTAGTTAAATACAAGTACCCAGCGCCATAGCCGGGTTCATACACTTGTGTTGTTACTGTTCCAGTGTAGCAACAGTCACAATGTTACTGTTCCAGTGTAGCAACAGTCACAATGTTACTGTTCCAGTGTAGCAACAGTCACAATGTTACTGTTCCAGTGTAGCAACAGTCACAATGTTACTGTTCCAGTGTAGCAACAGTCACAATGTTACTGTTCCAGTGTAGCAACAGTCACAATGTTACTGTTCCAGTGTAGCAACAGTCACAATGTTACTGTTCCAGTGTAGCAACAGTCACAATGTTACTGTTCCAGTGTAGCAACAGTCACAATGTTACTGTTCCAGTGTAGCAACAGTCACAATGTTACTGTTCCAGTGTAGCAACAGTCACAATGTTACTGTTCCAGTGTAGCAACAGTCACAATGTTACTGTTCCAGTGTAGCAACAGTCACAATGTTACTGTTCCAGTGTAGCAACAGTCACAATGTTACTGTTCCAGTGTAGCAACAGTCACAATGTTACTGTTCCAGTGTAGCAACAGTCACAATGTTACTGTTCCAGTGTAGCAACAGTCACAATGTTACTGTTCCAGTGTAGCAACAGTCACAATGTTACTGTTCCAGTGTAGCAACAGTCACAATGTTACTGTTCCAGTGTAGCAACAGTCACAATGTTACTGTTCCAGTGTAGCAACAGTCACAATGTTACTGTTCCAGTGTAGCAACAGTCACAATGTTACTGTTCCAGTGTAGCAACAGTCACAATGTTACTGTTCCAGTGTAGCAACAGTCACAATGTTACTGTTCCAGTGTAGCAACAGTCACAATGTTACTGTTCCAGTGTAGCAACAGTCACAATGTTACTGTTCCAGTGTAGCAACAGTCACAATGTTACTGTTCCAGTGTAGCAACAGTCACAATGTTACTGTTCCAGTGTAGCAACAGTCACAATGTTACTGTTCCAGTGTAGCAACAGTCACAATGTTACTGTTCCAGTGTAGCAACAGTCACAATGTTACTGTTCCAGTGTAGCAACAGTCACAATGTTACTGTTCCAGTGTAGCAACAGTCACAATGTTACTGTTCCAGTGTAGCAACAGTCACAATGTTACTGTTCCAGTGTAGCAACAGTCACAATGTTACTGTTCCAGTGTAGCAACAGTCACAATGTTACTGTTCCAGTGTAGCAACAGTCACAATGTTACTGTTCCAGTGTAGCAACAGTCACAATGTTACTGTTCCAGTGTAGCAACAGTCACAATGTTACTGTTCCAGTGTAGCAACAGTCACAATGTTACTGTTCCAGTGTAGCAACAGTCACAATGTTACTGTTCCAGTGTAGCAACAGTCACAATGTTACTGTTCCAGTGTAGCAACAGTCACAATGTTACTGTTCCAGTGTAGCAACAGTCACAATGTTACTGTTCCAGTGTAGCAACAGTCACAATGTTACTGTTCCAGTGTAGCAACAGTCACAATGTTACTGTTCCAGTGTAGCAACAGTCACAATGTTACTGTTCCAGTGTAGCAACAGTCACAATGTTACTGTTCCAGTGTAGCAACAGTCACAATGTTACTGTTCCAGTGTAGCAACAGTCACAATGTTACTGTTCCAGTGTAGCAACAGTCACAATGTTACTGTTCCAGTGTAGCAACAGTCACAATGTTACTGTTCCAGTGTAGCAACAGTCACAATGTTACTGTTCCAGTGTAGCAACAGTCACAATGTTACTGTTCCAGTGTAGCAACAGTCACAATGTTACTGTTCCAGTGTAGCAACAGTCACAATGTTACTGTTCCAGTGTAGCAACAGTCACAATGTTACTGTTCCAGTGTAGCAACAGTCACAATGTTACTGTTCCAGTGTAGCAACAGTCACAATGTTACTGTTCCAGTGTAGCAACAGTCACAATGTTACTGTTCCAGTGTAGCAACAGTCACAATGTTACTGTTCCAGTGTAGCAACAGTCACAATGTTACTGTTCCAGTGTAGCAACAGTCACAATGTTACTGTTCCAGTGTAGCAACAGTCACAATGTTACTGTTCCAGTGTAGCAACAGTCACAATGTTACTGTTCCAGTGTAGCAACAGTCACAATGTTACTGTTCCAGTGTAGCAACAGTCACAATGTTACTGTTCCAGTGTAGCAACAGTCACAATGTTACTGTTCCAGTGTAGCAACAGTCACAATGTTACTGTTCCAGTGTAGCAACAGTCACAATGTTACTGTTCCAGTGTAGCAACAGTCACAATGTTACTGTTCCAGTGTAGCAACAGTCACAATGTTACTGTTCCAGTGTAGCAACAGTCACAATGTTACTGTTCCAGTGTAGCAACAGTCACAATGTTACTGTTCCAGTGTAGCAACAGTCACAATGTTACTGTTCCAGTGTAGCAACAGTCACAATGTTACTGTTCCAGTGTAGCAACAGTCACAATGTTACTGTTCCAGTGTAGCAACAGTCACAATGTTACTGTTCCAGTGTAGCAACAGTCACAATGTTACTGTTCCAGTGTAGCAACAGTCACAATGTTACTGTTCCAGTGTAGCAACAGTCACAATGTTACTGTTCCAGTGTAGCAACAGTCACAATGTTACTGTTCCAGTGTAGCAACAGTCACAATGTTACTGTTCCAGTGTAGCAACAGTCACAATGTTACTGTTCCAGTGTAGCAACAGTCACAATGTTACTGTTCCAGTGTAGCAACAGTCACAATGTTACTGTTCCAGTGTAGCAACAGTCACAATGTTACTGTTCCAGTGTAGCAACAGTCACAATGTTACTGTTCCAGTGTAGCAACAGTCACAATGTTACTGTTCCAGTGTAGCAACAGTCACAATGTTACTGTTCCAGTGTAGCAACAGTCACAATGTTACTGTTCCAGTGTAGCAACAGTCACAATGTTACTGTTCCAGTGTAGCAACAGTCACAATGTTGCTGTTCCAGTGTAGCAACAGTCACAATGTTACTGTTCCAGTGTAGCAACAGTCACAATGTTACTGTTCCAGTGTAGCAACAGTCACAATGTTACTGTTCCAGTGTAGCAACACTGTTCCATTGTGGCAACAGTCACAATGTAACTGTTGCAGTGTAGAAACAGTCACAATGTAACTGTTGCAGTGTAGCAACAGTCACAATGTTAGTGTTCCAGCGTATCAACAGTCACAATGTTACTGTTGCAATGTAGCAACAGTCAAAATGCTACTGTTCCAGTGTGGCAACAGTCACAATGTTATTGTTCCAGTGTAGCAACAGTCACAATGTTACTGTTCCATTGTAGCAATTGTCACAATGTTATTGTTCCAGTGTAGCAATAGTCACAATGTTACTGTTGCACTGTACCAACAGTCATAATGTTGCTGTTCCAGTGTAGTCACAGTCACAATGTTACTGTTCCAGTGTAGCAACAGTCACAATGTTACTGTTCCAGTGTAGCAACAGTCACAATGTTACTGTTCCAGTGCAGCAACAGTCACAATGTTACTATTCCAATGTATCAGCAGTCATAATGTTTCTGTTCCAGTGTAGCAACAGTCACAATGTTACTGTTGCACTGTACCAACAGTCACAATGTTACTGTTGCAGTGTAGCAACAGTCACAAGTCTACTGTTTCAGTGAAGCAACAGTCACAATATAACTGTTGCAGTGTAGCAACTGTTACAATGTTACTGCTCCAGTGTAGCAACAGTCACAATATTACTGTTCCAGTGTAGCAACAGTCACAATGTTACTGTTCTGGTATAACTACAGTTATAATGTTATTGTTCCAGTGTAGCAACAGTCACAATGTTACTGTTGCAGTATAGCAACAGTCACACTGTTACTGTTCCAGTGTAGCAACAGTCACAATGTTATTGTTCCAAAGTAGCAACAGTCACAATGTTACTGTTGCATTGTAGCAACAGTCACAATGTTTCTGTTCCAATGTAGCAACAGTCACAATGTTACTGTTCCAATGTAGCAACAGTCACAATGTTACTGTTCCAGTGTAGCAACAGTCACAACGTTACTGTTCCAATGTAGCAACAGTCACAATGTTACTGTTGCATTGTAGCAACAGTCACAATGTTACTGTTCCAATGTAGCAACAGTCACAATGTTACTGTTCCAGTGTAGGAGCAGTCACAATGTTACTGCTCCAGTGTAGCAACAGCTACAATCTTACTGTTCAAGCGTAGCAACAGTCACATGGTTACTGTTGCACTGTAGCAACAGTCAGAATGTTACTGTTGCACTGTAGCAACAGTCACAATTTTACTGTTCCATTGTGGCAACAGTCACAATGTAACTGTTGCAGTGTAGAAACAGTCACAATGTAACTGTTGCAGTGTAGCAACAGTCACAATGTTACTGTTCCAGTGTAGCAACAGTCACAATGTTACTGTTGCACTGTAGCAACAGTAACATTGTTACTGTTGCACTGTAGCAACAGTCACAGTTTTACTGTTCCAGTGTGACAACAGTGACAATGTTACTGTTTCAGTGTAGCAACAGTCACAGTGTTACTGTTGCAGTGTAGCAACAGTCACAATGTTACTGTTCCAGTGTAGCAACAGTCACAATGTTTCTGTTGCACTGTAGCAACAGTAACATTGTTACTGTTCCAGTGTAGCAACAGTCACAATGTTACTGTTCCAGTGCAGCAACAGTCACAATGTTACTGTTGCACTGTAGCAACAGTCACAATGTTACTTTTGCAGTGTAGCAACAGTCACAATGTTACTGTTGCACTGTACCAACAGTCATAATGTTGCTGTTCCAGTGTAGCAACAATCACAATGTTACTGTTGCACTGTAGAAATAGTCACAATGTTACTGTTCCAGTGTAGCAACAGTCACAATGTTACTGTTCCAGTGCAGCAACAGTCGCAATGTTACTGTTGCAGTGTTGCAACAGTCACAATGTTACTGGTGCAGTGTAGCAACAGTCACAATTTTACTGTTCCAATGAGGCAACAGTCACAATATAACTGTTGCAGTGTAGCAACAGTCACAATGTAACTGTTGCAGAGTAGCAACAGTCACAATGTTACTGTTTAAGTGTAGCAACAGTCACATTGTTACTGTTCCAGTGTAGCAACAGTCACAATGTTACTGTTGCAGTGTAGCAACAGTCACAATGTTACTGTTGCACTGTACCAACAGTCACAATGTTACTGTTGCAGTGTACCAACAGTCACAAATTTACTGTTCCAGTGAAGCAACAGTCACATTTTCACTGTTCCAGTGTAGCAACAGTCACAATGTTACTGTTGCAGTGTAGCAACATTGACAATGTTACTGTTGCACTGTACCAACAGTCACAATGTTACTGTTGCAGTGTAGCAACAGTCACAATGTTACTGTTGCACTGTACCAACAGTCACAATGTTACTGTTGCAGTGTAGCAACAGTCACAAATCTACTGTTTCAGTGAAGCAACAGTCACAATATAACTGTTGCAGTGTAGCAACTGTTACAATGTTACTGCTCCAGTGTAGCAACAGTCACAATATTACTGTTCCAGTGTAGCAACAGTCACAATGTTACTGTTCTGGTATAACTACAGTTATAATGTTATTGTTCCAGTGTAGCAACAGTCACAATGTTACTGTTGCAGTATAGCAACAGTCACACTGTTACTGTTCCAGTGTAGCAACAGTCACAATGCTATTGTTCCAAAGTAGCAACAGTCACAATGTTACTGTTGCATTGTAGCAACAGTCACAATGTTTCTGTTCCAATGTAGCAACAGTCACAATGTTACTGTTCCAATGTAGCAACAGTCACAATGTTACTGTTCCAGTGTAGCAACAGTCACAACGTTACTGTTCCAATGTAGCAACAGTCACAATGTTACTGTTGCATTGTAGCAACCGTCACAATGTTACTGTTCCAATGTAGCAACAGTCACAATGTTACTGTTCCAGTGTAGCAGCAGTCACAATGTTACTGCTCCAGTGTAGCAACAGCTACAATCTTACTGTTCAAGCGTAGCAACAGTCACATGGTTACTGTTGCACTGTAGCAACAGTCAGAATGTTACTGTTGCACTGTAGCAACAGTCAGAATGTTACTGTTGCACTGTAGCAACAGTCACAATTTTACTGTTCCATTGTGGCAACAGTCACAATGTAACTGTTGCAGTGTAGAAACAGTCACAATGTAACTGTTGCAGTGTAGCAACAGTCACAATGTTAGTGTTCCAGCGTATCAACAGTCACAATGTTACTGTTGCAATGTAGCAACAGTCAAAATGCTACTGTTCCAGTGTGGCAACAGTCACAATGTTATTGTTCCAGTGTAGCAACAGTCACAATGTTACTGTTCCATTGTAGCAATTGTCACAATGTTATTGTTCCAGTGTAGCAATAGTCACAATGTTACTGTTGCACTGTACCAACAGTCATAATGTTGCTGTTCCAGTGTAGTCACAGTCACAATGTTACTGTTCCAGTGTAGCAACAGTCACAATGTTACTGTTCCAGTGTAGCAACAGTCACAATGTTACTGTTCCAGTGCAGCAACAGTCACAATGTTACTATTCCAATGTATCAGCAGTCATAATGTTTCTGTTCCAGTGTAGCAACAGTCACACTGTTACTGTTGCAGTGTAGCAGCAATCACAATGTTACTGTTGCACTGTAGCAACAGTCACAGTGTTACTGTTGCAGTGTAGCAACAGTCACAATGTTACTGTTCCAGTGTAGCAACAGTCACAATGTTTCTGTTGCATTGTAGCAACAGTAACATTGTTACTGTTCCAGTGTAGCAACAGTCACAATGTTACTGTTCCAGTGCAGCAACAGTCACAATGTTACTGTTGCACTGTAGCAACAGTCACAATGTTACTGTTGCAGTGTAGCAACAGTCACAATGTTACTGTTGCACTGTAGCAACAGTCACAATGTTACTGTTCCAGTGCAGCAACAGTCACAATGTTACTGTTGCACTGTAGAAATAGTCACAATGTTACTGTTGCAGTGTAGCAACAGTCACAATGTTACTGTTCCAGTGTAGCAACAGTCGCAATTTTACTGTTCCAGTGTTCCAACAGTCACATGTTACTGTTGCAGTGTAGCAACAGTCACAATGTTACTGTTGCAGTGTAGCAAAAGTCATAATGTTACTGTTCCAGTGTAGCAACAGTCGCAATGTTACTGTTCCAGTGTTGCAACAGTCACATGTTACTGTTGCAGTGTAGCAACAGTCACAATGTTACTGCTGCAGTGTAGCAACAGTTACAGTGTTATTGTTCCAGTGTAGCAACTGTCACAATGTTACTGTTGCAGTGTAGCAACTGTCACAATGTTACTGTTGCAGTGTAGCAACTGTCACAATGTTACTGTTGCAGTGTAGCAACAGTCACAATGTTACTGTTGCACTGTACGAACAGTCACAATTTTACTGGAGTGTAGAAACATAAACCACATAAACCACACCTGACTATGACCTCACCTGACTATGACCTTACCTAAATATGACGATACCTAACTATGACCACTCATGACTATGACTACACATTACTATGACCACACCTCACTATAAATTCACCTAATTATGATCACAAATAGATTAAAATATCTGATTGGTCAAAAGAGAGGCATATATAGGCAAATCAAAAGAGGAGAGGGGCAATTGAGAAATCGATATATTCAGTTAAAGAGAGAAATAAAAAAGGGAATTAGAAAAGCAAAAAGAGATTATGAGGTTAAAGTTGCAAGAGAATCGAAGACTAACCCAAAAGGATTCTTTCAGGTATACAGAAGTAAGATCAGGGACAAGATAGGCCCACTCAAAAGTTCCTCGGGTCAGCTCACTGACAGTGATAAGGAAATGTGTAGAATTTTTAACACATACTTCCTCTCAGTTTTTACACAGGAGGATACCAGCGATATTCCAGTAATGATAAATTATGTAGAACAGGACGATAATAAACTGTGCACTATTAGGGTCACAAGTGACATGGTCCTTAGGCAAATAGATAAATTAAAACCTAACAAATCCCCAGGCCCTGATGAACTGTATGCAAGGGTTCTAAAGGAATGTAAAGAGGAGCTTAGCACACCTTTGGTTAATCTTTTCAACATATCACTACAAACTGGCATGGTGCCAGATAAGTGGAAAATGGCAAATGTGATACCTATTTTCAAAACAGGTGACAGGTCCTTAGCTTCGAACTATAGACCAATAAGCCTAACCTCCATAGTGGGAAAATTTATGGAATCAATAATTGCCGAGGCAATTCGTAGCCACCTTGAAAAGCATAAATTAATCAACGAATCTCAGCATGGTTTTACAAAGGGGCGTTCCTGCCTTACGAATTTATTAACTTTTTTCACTAAGGTATTTGAGGAGGTAGATCATGGTAATGAATATGATATTGTGTATATGGACTTCAGTAAGGCTTTTGACAGGGTCCCACATCAGAGACTATTGAGGAAAATTAAAGCACATGGAATAGGAGGAGAAATTTTTTCCTGGATAGAGGCATGGTTGACAAATAGGCAGCAGAGAGTTTGCATAAATGGGGAGAAATCAGAGTGGGGAAGTGTCACGAGCGGTGTTCCACAGGGGTCAGTGTTGGGCCCCCTGCTGTTCACAATCTACATAAACGACATAGATGAGGGCATAAAGAGCGACATCGGCAAGTTTGCCGATGACACCAAAATAGGCCGTCGAATTCATTCTGACGAGGACATTCGAGCACTCCAGGAAGATTTGAATAGACTGATGCAGTGGTCGGAGAAGTGGCAGATGCAGTTTAATATAGACAAATGCAAAGTTCTAAATGTTGGACAGGACAATAACCAAGCCACATATAAACTAAATAATGTAGATCTTAATATTACGGATTGCGAAAAAGATTTAGGAGTTCTGGTTAGCAGTAATCTGAAACCAAGACAACAGTGCATAAGTGTTCGCAATAAAGCTAATAGAATCCTTGGCTTCATATCAAGAAGCATAAATAATAGGAGTCCTCAGGTTGTTCTTCAACTCTATACATCCTTGGTTAGGCCTCATTTAGATTATGCTGCACAGTTTTGGTCACCGTATTACAGAATGGATATAAATTCTCTGGAGAATGTACAAAGGAGGATGACAAAGTTGATCCCATGTATCAGAAACCTTCCCTATGAGGATAGACTAAGGGCCCTGAAACTGCACTCTCTAGAAAGACGTAGAATTAGGGGGGATATGATTGAGGTGTATAAATGGAAGACAGGAATAAATAAAGGGGATGTAAATAGTGTGCTGAAAATATCTAGCCTAGACAGGACTCGCAGCAATGGTTTTAAGTTGGAAAAATTCAGATTCAGGAAGGATATAGGAAAGTACTGGTTTGGTAATAGAGTTGTGGATGAGTGGAACAAACTCCCAAGTACCGTTATAGAGGCCAGAACGTTGTGTAGCTTTAAAAATAGGTTGGATAAATACATGAGTAGATGTGGGTGGGTGTGAGTTAGACCTGATAGCTTGTGCTACCAGGTCGGTTGCCGTGTTCCTCCCTTAAGTCAATGTGACCTGACCTGACTAGGTTGGGTGCATTGGCTTAAGCCGGTAGGAGACTTGGACCTGCCTCGCATGGGCCAGTAGGCCTTCTGCAGTGTTCCTTCGTTCTTATGTTCTTATGTTCTTCTTATAACCTCACCTAACTATGACCATCCCTCACTATGACCACATCTACGACCTCACCTCACTATGACCACACCTTTCCATGATCCACACCTAGGAGTTCATCTGAGGGGATACAGCTGGACTTTTGGACACACGGAACTAGGGAAAGCGCCAGACTAACTGGAACTGGGAAGTGTGGAAGGGTTGACATCATGGAAACTTACACCATTGTCTATGACCTCCCGTAACTATGACCACACCTCACTATGACCACCCCTCACCTATGACCACATCGACAACACCATGATCAAGTGCAAAGTTCTGAAGCTCGGGAATGCTCAAAACTCTAGCATTAATTTACTAAATAATGTAGAACTTAGCCATAGAAAATGTGAAAAAGATTTTGGGGTTATGGTAAGCAGCAATCTTGTTGCATGACAGCAGTGCCTCAGCGTACGGAATATGGCAAGTAGATTACTGGCATTTATATCAAGATTACGCAGCTCAGCTCGAATGACAAAATTAATACATAGCATTAGAAAACTTCCGTATTCATTTGTAAGGCGAAGAATGAGGAAAGACATGATAGAAGTGTATAAGTGGAAGATGGATATTAACAAAGGCTATATAAATATGAGGTGTTGAGGATATCTCCCCAAGAGAGACCTCGCAATAATTATAGAAAGTATATAGGAAAGTATTGGCTTGGAAATATGGTACTTGATGAGTGGAACAGTCTGCTGAAATCGTTTTTTGGACTTTATTGACTATGAGCACGTCTTCCTATTACCTCGCTTAACTATGACCACAGCTCATTATGATCTCACCTAACTATCCCTCACCTATGACCACATCTACGACCACACCTCACTATAACCATCCCTTACCTATGACCACATCTACGACCACACCTCACTATGACCATCCCTCACCTATGACCACATCTACGACCACACCTCACTATGACCTCACCTCACTATGACGTCACTTAACTATGATCACACCTCACTATGACCACCCCTCACAATAACCACTCCTCACCATGACCTCTCCTCACCATGATCCACACCTGGGAGTTCATCTGAGGGGACACAGATGGACTTCTGGAGACACTGAACAAGAGAAAGCACCATAACAACTGTAGAAGGGTTGATATCCGGGGCCCACGGATGGAGACAGTAGTTTCTTCGATACTGCTGTTTTTATTCACTTGTACGTTAGCAACTGTTGCAACAAACACAATGTCTTTTGTAAAAATTCGCTCTTTTTCTGTTTATTCAAAGTTTGCAAAATCATGTTGATGCACACATTCCCTTCCTCTTTCTAAACAATTATACTGACTCAAAATTCCCAAAACCATCACTCTCTCATCCACACTAAAAAATCTCCTTGTTGATAAAGTCGTCCTTCACGGTAGTCTAGATTTATTGACAAAAAAATATTTTATTCACCAGTTGTGAACTGTACCAGAAACAAAGTCAGGGACAAAGACAGTTGTGAACTGTACCAGAAACAAAGTCAGGGACAAAGACAGTTGTGAACTGTACCAGAAACAAAGTCAGGGACAAAGACAGTTGTGAACTGTACCAGAAACAAAGTCAGGGACAAAGACAGTTGTGAACTGTACCAGAAACAAAGTCAGGGACAAAGACAGTTGTGAACTGTACCAGAAACAAAGTCAGGGACAAAGACAGTTGTGAACTGTACCAGAAACAAAGTCAGGGACAAAGACAGTTGTGAACTGTACCAGAAACAAAGTCAGGGACAAAGACAGTTGTGAACTGTACCAGAAACAAAGTCAGGGACAAAGACAGTTGTGAACTGTACCAGAAACAAAGTCAGGGACAAAGACAGTTGTGAACTGTACCAGAAACAAAGTCAGGGACAAAGACAGTTGTGAACTGTACCAGAAACAAAGTCAGGGACAAAGACAGTTGTGAACTGTACCAGAAACACTGTGTCCAGCAGTTGTCAACTCTACCAGAAACAAGGTCAGGGACAAAGACAGTTGTGAACTGTACCAGAAACAAAGTCAGGGACAAAGACAGTTGTGAACTGTACCAGAAACAAAGTCAGGGACAAAGACAGTAGTGAACTGTACCAGAAACAAAGTCAGGGACAAAGACAGTTGTGAACTGTACCAGAAACAAAGTCAGGGACAAAGGCAGTTGTGAACTGTACCAGAAACAAAGTCAGGGACAAAGGCAGTTGTGAACTCTACCAGAAACAAAGTCAGGGACAAAGACAGTAGTGAACTGTACCAGAAACAAAGTCAGGGAGAAAGGCAGTTGTGAACTGTACCTGAAACAAAGTCAGGGACAAAGACAGTTGTGAACTGTACCAGAAACAAAGTCAGGGACAAAGACAGTTGTGAACTGTACCAGAAACAAAGTCAGGGACAAAGGCAGTTGTGAACTCTACCAGAAACAAAGTCAGGGACAAAGACAGTTGTGAACTGTACCAGAAACAAAGTCAGGGACAAAGACAGTTGAGAACTGTACCAGAAACAAAGTCAGGGACAAAGACAGTAGTGAACTGTACCAGAAACAAAGTCAGGGACAAAGACAGTTGTGAACTGTACCAGAAACAAAGTCAGGGACAAAGGCAGTTGTGAACTGTACCAGAAACAAAGTCAGGGACAAAGGCAGTTGCGAACTCTACCATAAACAAAGTCAGGGACAAAGACAGTAGTGAACTGTACCAGAAACAAAGTCAGGGACAAAGACAGTTGTGAACTGTACCAGAAACAAAGTCAGGGACAAAGGCAGTTGTGAACTGTACCAGAAACAAAGTCAGGGACAAAGGCAGTTGTGAACTCTACCAGAAACAAAGTCAGGGACAAAGACAGTAGTGAACTGTACCAGAAACAAAGTCAGGGACAAAGACAGTTGTGAACTGTACCAGAAACAAAGTCAGGGACAAAGACGGTTGTGAACTGTACCAGAAACAAAGTCAGGGACAAAGACAGTAGTGAACTGTACCAGAAACAAAGTCAGGGACAAAGACAGTTGTGAACTGTACCAGAAACAAAGTCAGGGACAAAGGCAGTTGTGAACTGTGCCAGAAACAATCTCAGGGACAAAGGCAGTTGTGAACTCTACCAGAAACAAAGTCAGGGACAAAGACAGTTGTGAACTGTACCAGAAACAAAGTCAGGGACAAAGACAGTTGTGAACTGTACCAGAAACAAAGTCAGGGACAAAGACAGTTGTGAACTGTACCAGAAACAAAGTCAGGGACAAAGACAGTTGTGAACTGTACCAGAAACAAAGTCAGGGACAAAGGCAGTTGTGAACTGTACCAGAAACAAAGTCAGGAACAAAGGCAGTTGTGAACTCTACCAGAAACAAAGTCAGGGACAAAGACAGTTGTGAACTGTACCAGAAACAAAGTCAGGGACAAAAACAGTTGTGAACTGTACCAGAAACAAAGTCAGGGACAAAGACAGTAGTGAACTGTACCAGAAACAAAGTCAGGGACAAAGACAGTTGTGAACTGTACCAGAAACAAAGTCAGGGACGAGGACAGTTGTGAACTGTACCAGAAACAAAGTCAGGGACAAAGGCAGTTGTGAACTCTACCAGAAACAAAGTCAGGGACAAAGACAGTTGTGAACTGTACCAGAAACAAAGTCAGGGACAAAGACAGTTGTGAACTGTACCAGAAACAAAGTCAGGGACAAAGGCAGTTGTGAACTGTACCAGAAACAAAGTCAGGGACAAAGACAGTTGTGAAGTGTACCAGAAACAAAGTCAGGGACAAAGACAGTTGTGAACTGTACCAGAAACAAAGTCAGGGACAAAGACAGTTGTGAACTGTACCAGAAACAAAGTCAGGGACAGACAGTTGTGAACTGTACCAGAAACAAAGTCAGGGACAAAGGCAGTTGTGAACTGTACCAGAAACAAAGTCAATGACAAAGGCAGTTGTGAACTGTACCAGAAACAAAGTCAGGGACAAAGACAGTTGTGAACTGTACCAGAAACAAAGTCAGGGACAAAGACAGTTGTGAACTGTACCAGAAACAAAGTCAGGGACAAAGACAGTTGTGAACTGTACCAGAAACAATGTCAGGGACAAAGACAGTTGTGAACTGTACCAGAAACAAAGTCAGGGACAAAGACAGTTGTGAACTGTACCAGAAACAAAGTCAGGGACAAAGACAGTTGTGAACTGTACCAGAAACAAAGTCAGGGACAAAGAGAGTTGTGAACTGTACCAGAAACAAAGTCAGGGACAAAGACAGTTGTGAACTGTACCAGAAACAAAGTCACGGACAAAGACAGTAGTGAACTGTACCAGAAACAAAGACAGGGACAAAGACAGTTGTGAACTGTACCAGAAACTAAGTCAGGGACAAAGACAGTTGTGAACTGTACCAGAAACAAAGTCAGGGACAAAGACAGTAGTGAACTGTACCAGAAACAAAGACAGGGACAAAGACAGTTGTGAACTGTACCAGAAACAAAGTCAGGGACAAAGACAGTAGTGAACTGTACCAGAAACAAAGTCAGGGACAAAGACAGTTGTGAACTGTACCAGAAACAAAGTCAGGGACAAAGGCAGTTGTGAACTGTACCAGAAACAAAGTCAGGGACAAAGCCAGTTGTGAACTGTACCAGAAACAAAGTCAGGGACAAAGACAGTTGTGAACTGTACCAGAAACAAAGTCAGGGACAAAGACAGTTGTGAACTGTACCAGAAACAAAGTCAGGGACAAAGACAGTTGTGAACCGTAACAGAAACAAAAACAGGGACAAAGACAGTTGTGAACTGTACCAGAAACAAAGTCAGGGACAAAGACAGTTGTGAACTGTACCAGAAACAAAGTCAGGGACAAAGACAGTTGTGAACTGTACCAGAAACAAAGACAGGGACAAAGACAGTTGTGAACTGTACCAGAAACAAAGTCAGGGACAAAGACAGTTGTGAACTGTACCAGAAAGAAAGTCAGGGACAAAGACAGTTGTGAACTGTACCAGAAACAAAGTCAGGGACAAAGACAGTTGTGAACTGTACCAGAAAGAAAGTCAGGGACAAAGACAGTAGTGAACTGTACCAGAAACAAAGTCAGGGACAAAGACAATTGTGAACTGTACCAGAAACAAAGTCAGGGACAAAGACAGTTGTGAACTGTACCAGAAACAAAAACAGGGACAAAGACAGTTGTGAACTGTACCAGAAACAAAGTCAGGGACAAAGACAGTAGTGAACTGTACCAGAAACAAAGACAGGGACAAAGACAGTTGTGAACTGTACCAGAAACAAAGTCAGGGACAAAGACAGTAGTGAACTGTACCAGAAACAAAGTCAGGGGCAAAGACAGTTGTGAACTGTACCAGAAACAAAGTCAGGGACAAAGACAGTTGTGAACTGTACCAGAAACAAAGTCAGGGACAAAGACAGTTGTGAACTGTACCAGAAACAAAGTCACGGACAAAGACAATAGTGAACTGTACCAGAAACAAAGACAGGGACAAAGACAGTTGTGAACTGTACCAGAAACAAAGTCAGGGACAAAGACAGTTGTGAACTGTACCAGAAACAAAGTCAGGGACAAAGACAGTTGTGAACTGTACCAGAAACAAAGTCAGGGACAAAGACAGTTGTGAACTGTACCAGAAACAAAGTCAGGGACAAAGACAGTTGTGAACTGTACCAGAAACAAAGACTGGGACAAAGACAGTTGTGAACTGTACCAGAAACAAAGTCAGGGACAAAGATAGTTGTGAACTGTACCAGAAACAAAGTCAGGGACAAAGACAGTTGTGAACTGTACCAGAAACAAAGTCAGGGACAAAAACAGTTGTGAACTGTACCAGAAACAAAGTCAGGGACAAAGACAGTTGTGAACTGTACCAGAAACAAAGTCAGGGACAAAGACAGTTGTGAACTGTACCAGAAACAAAGTCAGGGACAAAGACAGTTGTGAACTGTACCAGAAACAAAGTCAGGGGCAAAGACAGTTGTGAACTGTACCAGAAACAAAGTCAGGGACAAAGACAGTTGTGAACTGTACCAGAAACAAAGTCAGGGACAAAAACAGTAGTGAACTGTACAAGAAACAAAGTCAGGGACAAAGACAGTTGTGAACTGTACCAGAAACAAAGTCAGGGACAAAGACAGTTGTGAACTGTACCAGAAACAAAGTCAGGGACAAAGACAGTAGTGAACTGTACCAGAAACAAAGTCAGGGACAAAGACAGTTGTGAACTGTACCAGAAACAAAGCCAGGGACAAAGACAGTTGTGAACTGTACCAGAAAGAATGGCATGGACAAAGATAGTTGTGAACTGTACCAGAAAGACAGGCAGGGACAAAGACAGTTGTGAACTGTACCAGAAACAAACGCAGGGACAAAGACAGCTGTGAACTGTACCAGAAAGAAAGTCAGGGACAAAGACAGTTGTGATCTGTACCAGAAACAAAGTCAGGGACAAAGACAGTTGTGAACTGTACCAGAAACAAAGTCAGGGACAAAGACAGTAGTGAACTGTTCCAGAAACAAAGTCAGGGACAAAGACAGTTGTGAACTGTACCAGAAACAAAGTCAGGGACAAAGACAGTTGTGAACTGTACTAGAAACAAAGTCAGGGACAAAGACAGTTGTGAACTGTACCAGAAACAAAGTCAGGGACAAAGACAGTAGTGAACTGTACCAGAAACAAAGTCAGGGACAAAGACAGTTGTGAACTGTACCAGAAACAAAGTCAGGGACAAAGACAGTTGTGAACTGTACCAGAAACAAAGCCAGGGAGAAAGACAGTTGTGAACTGTAACAGAAAGACAGGCAGGGACAAAGACAGTTGTGAACTGTACCAGAAACAAAGTCAGGGACAAAGACAGTTGTGAACTGTAACAGAAAGACAGGCAGGGACAAAGACAGTTGTGAACTGTACCAGAAACAAAGTCAGGGACAAAGGCTGTTCGTTATTTTTGTTTTGTTTTCACTTATTGTTTATATTTGTGTCCGTATGTGACTGTCTTTCACCAAGAAATCTGCTGCAAAAAAGTTATCATCTTCCTGTTTTATGTTGCAGTTCATCTTCTTAGAATTCTGAATAATGGTGATGTAGAATGTTGTTACGTAGTATTTTGCAGATATTCTTAATTAATGATAGATGTGAAGATATAAGGAAGTAGCAACTGAGAGAATCTTGTACTGGATATAGCAAAAAAACTTTCTTTTGAATTATTAAATAATTAGTCTCTCTCTCACGTTTTAATTTTTCGTGTCTTCACTTCTCTCACCTTCACTATATTGACAAAAATATTCGCAAATACAACAAAAAAAAATCTATGGAAAGAAAATAAGAGTCAACCTCTGGACAAAGTGGAGTGTTGGTGTTGATGTTACAACCTGGCCAGTACAACTCTGTCTTAATGTCTTCAATACTGATGTTTTATGTATTATTATCTTGCTCTACTATTTCCTTATTTTATTGTATTGTTCTTGTGTGGTACTTGTGTACTGCTGTACTGTTCTGATGTATATTGCTGTACTTTCCTTGTATGTTACAGTATTGTTCTTTCGTGTTACTGTACTGTACTGTTTTGTTCTTTTGTTATTTTTAGGTACTTTTCCAGCCACTTCTTCATTACTTATATTTTGTTTTTTCCATCACTGGTCAACAAACAAAATCCTTCCGAGACCAGAGTATCAATTTCCAACTAATTTCAGAACACTGATTATGAATATCATGGTTAAAATTGGTTTCAGTATACACCTACGTGTCACAACAGGTTCCAACAGGCTTGTGGCAGTGTGTTTCTTACCACACTCACAGTCTCACTGACCTTCATTATTGTTCCAGCAGTCATAGAAGGTGGTTTATATTTTGAGGTGAAAGTTAAGTGATTTTCTTAGCCAGACACCAAGTACTGCTGCTTTTTATGTGGCTGGGACAGCCATGCAAGAGGTTCCCACTACATCAGGAGAGACTGGCCACCTCGTCAATCACATCAATCAACCACCTCTCATTGAACCAAACAAAATTTTTCTACCACCACTACACATAAAACTGGGGCTCATGAACAAATCTAGTCAGTATTTAACATCAAAATTCCCATCACTGAGCGACGCTAAGATAAGAGAGGGAGTCTTCAATGATCCTCAGACCTTCATGGGGAGGACAAAGCTGCTTGGGAAGCATTCAAGTTAGTGGCGAAGGGATTTCCCGGAAACAGAAGGGAAGGTAACTATGAAGAATTGGTGGAAAACCTCATCAAGGCTTACAAGAACATGGGATGTAACATGTCACTTAAAATCCACTTTTTCGACTCACATTTAGACTTTTTTTCCAGCAAACTGTGGGGCAGTTAGTGACGAACATGGTGAAAGGTTTGACCAAAATATTTCAACCAAGGAAAAATGGTACTAGGACAAATGGGGCACAAGAATATTTGCAAGAGATAATTCTTCAGCCCACTGTAAGCGTCAAGCAGAAAGGCAAAGAGTAGGTACGGATTAGAGTTTAAACATAATTGCACATATAATAAAATAATCAATTATTACATGTCTCGTATCAAGGTGATATTTGGATTCATGACTTAAAAATACATAAGAACTGACTAATCTCATTTAAGAAGCATACAGCTTTACAAATATTGTTGAACAGTGTAATCAGCTTAGGTGAGGCGAAGTCCCACTTGGGTTACAGTTCTTCCAGTCTATTTCTTTGTGGTTGAAATAATCCAGGATTAATAGTTTTGCCTTAATTCTCTGTGAACTTTAAACTGCTGCTACAGCTGCTACGATATCAATCATTGTTTTGCTGTTTTCATAATTTTCTGGTCTCCATCTCCTACTATATATTCTTGGCTTAGTCTCTTACTATCAGATGTCAGGTTGTATATCACTGCAACTACTACTGTGGGTCCCCAAGTCTCAAATGAGACTACAGTGTAAGCGTTTTCCTCGTGTTTGCTTATCCATCTGATCTCTTCAAAATTCCACTGACTTTTTATTACCAGTGCCACTCCTTTACTTGTCCTGCGCCCTCGGTCTTTCCTTCTCACTGGCTATCTTCCTGGGAAAATGGCGTCTGGAGATAAATGGCACAAAAATAACTGAAGACACTGCTGCAGAGAGGAACTTTATTAAGATATTTTACCTAAGAGCAGACATATTCAGTTAATACATAGATGTCTGATGGATAAATAACTCCTGTCAGTCACTGATTGATATATAAAGTACTGATAGACTTTATCAATCCAGACGGACTTTATAAATCTCTGATAGATTAGGTCCTGGTGGACGAAACGTCTTCTCACTAAATGCCAGGCTTCACTTATTGTCTTATTCACACACACGTCGGTATATTTTAAAACTTATATACATTTATGTGCGCGTATGTGTGATACAGAGAATTCAGTGTGTTGGTGTATGTGTAGGTTACATATATGGAGATTCGTAAATGTCGTTGAAAACATGTGGGTGTGTACTTGTGTGGATCTTTGCATAACATGAAAACACGAACTATAAATAATTAAAAAGAAGACTGATTAACACGTACAGCTTTTATCAAGGAGGTAGACAAATAGATAAACATTCGGTCACTCATCTACCTACAACAGAACATTCACAAACTCGCTTACTCAGCTACATAAATGGGGAAAAATGTATTTACTATACATATGTATTGCAGCATAAATAGAAATCCAAAATTTTGCTTAATTAGCCTCTCCTGGGTGGCCGAACTGTGTAGCAGCTTGGTGGCGTCTAGCTGACCTGCGGTCGCGGCTGTCTTGGTGGGTGTAATTACTGGACGCAGTTTTCTGTGAGTCCCCTCCAGTAATTCCACTCACCTGGACAGTCTCTACCGTAGACCAGCTAGACAAGACCAAGTTTCCACCCAGCAAAGTCACTGAGGGTGGCAACCGCTGACTCTGGGAAAGTGGGGAAGGTGACACAAGTGGACTCCTGGAGACACTGATTCGGGGCAGGCACCGCCGACCTTAGGTAAGTGGGTAAGGGGAAACATTCGGGAGCGAACGGATGGATTCCTGGATACATGAACTTGGTGAAGGTTATTGTCGACGCTAACCTTGGGTAAATGGGGAAGGGGAGACATCCGGGAGCGAACGGATGGATTCCTGGATACATGAATCTGGGTAAGGCATGAATACTAACAGGTGAGGCTGATCTTGGGTAAGTGAAGAAAGGGAGACATCTGGCGGTAGACGGATGGATTCCTGGATACATGAACCTGGGGAAGGCAAGAAAACCGATGACTTTGGGGAAGTGGGGAAGGGAGTTCACTCAGGTGGCACAAGTGGACTCCTGGAGGCACTGATCCGGGGAAAGCACCGCCAACCTTAGGTAAGTGGGGAAGGGAAGACATCCGGGAGCGAACGGATGGATTCCTGGATACATGAACTAGGGGAAGGTTGACGTTGAAGCTGACTTTGGAGACATGTGGAAGGGGAGACATCCGGGAGCGAACGGATGGATTTCTGGATACATGAACCTGGGGAAAGCAAGAATACCAGCTGTTGAGGCTGACCTTGGGTAAGTGGGGAAGGGGAGACATCTGGCGGTAGACGGATGGATTCCTGGATACATGAACCTGGGGAAGGCATGACTACTAGCAGTTGAGGCTGACGTTGGGTAAGTGGGAAAGGGATGACATTCGGCGGCGGACGAATGGATTCCTGGATACATGAACCTGGGGACAGCAAGAATACAGGTTGGTAAGGCTGACCTTGGGGAAGTGAGGAAGGGAAAACATCCGGAGGCGGACGGATGGATTTCTGGATACATGAATCTGGGGAAAGCTGAAGCTGGAAGGCAGAGAGAAAGAGAGAGAGGCGAGGCTGACCTTTGGGAAGTGAGGAAGGGGAGACATCCGGGGGCCCTCGGATGGATTCCTGGACACATGAACCTGGGGAAGGCGAGGGGGGGGGGACCTTAAAGACGAACCACTGGCCTCCACGTGGCAAGGTCTGGTAATTTAGAGATAACTCTGAGGCTGACAGTGGTCGCAAATAATAATATTTGTATAATTAGTGATTTTTGTCAACAGGAAGTTGTAAGTGGCATGAGCCGCAGGAGGTTGTGAGTGGCAAGAGCCCCAGGAGGTTGTAATTGGCATGAGCTCCAGGAGGTTATGAGCATTTCAATTGCAGTAAACAATAGACAATGAATATTAAATAAATTAATAATAAAAATAACAGTTTAACAACATGTGCTTACTATTTTATAACAGCTTACACAGTAAAGTGTAATAATGATAATAATAATAATAATAATAATAATAATAATAATAATAATAATAATAATAATAATAATAATAATAATAATAATAATAATAATATACAGCGTATATATGAAGTATTTACTCTAATCCCAAGTATAGAGTTTACGATTTTATTAACTTGGTATAAACAGGTCCCACACAGTGTTATTAACTCTGGTGTAGCAGACTTTACACACATCACAACACAACGTATGGTGGTGAAAAAGACATAATAACAGAGGAACTTTCACCTGTGATACAAGCTTCTTCATTCAATAGCTCCCTTCTACATTTGTGTCTTTTTCATTACTTACCAGCTTTGTACTATATAACTCTGCAACATAGTGCACCACAGCATTCACACATCACGGCACATAACAAGAGTATCAGACATTAGCACACAGACGTACTGGCCAGACTGTGTGGGCGACAAGAGATCGAATCATCCAAGATGACACTTTATTTTAATCACAGAGAGTTTTTTGTTTTGTTTTACATCTGTGGTGGTTAATGTTTTAATGTGAGAGTAGTGTACATGTGAAAACTGAGAGATTTATTTAATAATTAAGATGAATTATAAGAATATCGTCTTTATCTTAACCATAAGTCTCCCAAGTTAGTCACTTCTTCACATATTTACATCTTTTCCCAAAGGATTTTATCAAAATATTGTAACTCTGGTATCATTTTCTTAAGGAAATTGAAATTGTATAATGAAGAATTTTGAATTCTGTTACAATAGTTTAAACAACCATGTGGGAGTGTAAGAGTGTGTGTGTGTGTGTACTCACCTAGTTGAGGTTGCGGGGGTCGAGTCCGAGCTCCAGGCCCCGTGTGTGTTTGTGTGTGTGTTTGTGTGTGTGTGTGTGTGTGTGTGTGTGTGTGTGTGTGTGTGTGTGTGTGTGTGTGTGTGTGTATACTCACCTATTTGTGGTTGCAGGGGTCGAGTCTTAGCTCCTGGCCCCGCCTCTTCACTGGTTGCTACTGGGTCCTCTCTCTCCCTGCTCCATGAGCTTTATCAAACCTCGTCTTAAAACTATGTATGGTTTCCGCCTCCACTACGTCACTTTCTAGGCTATTCCACTGTCTGACAACTCTATGACTGAAGAAATACTTCTTAACATCCCTTTGACTCATTTGAGTCTTCAACTTCCAATTGTGATCTCTTGTTTCTGTTTCCCCTCCCTGGAACATCCTGTCTTTGCCCACCTTGTCTATTCCGCGCAGTATTTTATATGTCGTTATCATGTGTCCCCTGACCCTCCTGTCCTCCAGTGCCGTCAGGCCGATTTCCTTTACCCTTTCTTCATAGGACATTCCCCTTAGCTCTGGAACTAACCTTGTCGCAAAACTTTGCACTTTCTCTAATTTCTTGACGTGCTTGATCAAGTGCGGATTCCAAACAGGTGCTGCATACTCCAGTATGGGCCTGACGTACACGGTGTACAGTGTCTTGAACGATTCCTTACTAAGGTATCGGAACGCTGTTCTCAGGTTTGCCAGGCGCCCATATGCTGCAGCAGTTATCTGGTTGATGTGTGCTTCCGGAGACATGCTCTGTGTTATACTCACCCCAAGATCTTTCTCCTTGAGCGAGGTTTGCAGTCTTTGGCCACCTAGCCTATACTCCGTCTGCGGTCTTATGTGCCCTTCCCCGATCTTCATGACTTTGCATTTGGCGGGGTTAAATTCGAGAAGCCAGTTGCTGGACCAGGTGTCCAGTCTGTCCAAGTCTCTTTGAAGTCCTGCCTGATCCTCATCAGATTTAATTCTCCTCATTAACTTCACATCATCTGCGAACAGGGACACTTCTGAGTTTAACCCTTCCATCATGTCGTTCACATATACCAAAAATAGCACTGGTCCTAGAACCGACCCCTGTGGGACCCCGCTCGTCACTGGTTCCCATTGTGATACCTCATCATGTGCCATGACTCGTTGTTGCCTCCCTGTCAGGTATTCTCTGATCCATTGCAGGCCCCTTCCTGTTATATGCACCTGATCCTCCAGCTTCTGCACTAATCTCTTGTGAGGAACTGTGTCAAAGGCCTTCTTGCAGTCCAAGAAGATGTAATCAACCCACCCCTTTCTCTCGTGTCTTCTGTTACTTTATCATAAAACTCAAGAAGGTTTGTGACACAGGATTTGCCTTCCATGAATTCGTGCTGGTTGGCGTTTATACTCTTGTTCCGTTCCAGGTGCTCCACCACTCTCCTCCTGATAATCTTCTCCATAACTTTGCATACTATACACGTCAGTGACACAGGTCTATAGTTTAGTGCCTCTTTTCTGTCTCCTTTTTTTAAAAAATGGGAACTACAGTTGCCGTCTTCCATACCTCAGGTAGTTGCCCAGTTTCCAAGGATGTGTTGAAGATTGTGGTAAGTGGCACACACAGCATATCCGCTCCCTCTCTAATGACCCACGGTGAGATGTTGTCCGGTTGCATTGCCTTTCAGGTATCGATGTCCCTTAGCAGCTTCTTCACCTCCTCCTCATTTATATGTATGTCATCCAACACTTGTTGGTATATTCCTTGCTGGTGTCCCCCTGTGTTCTGTCCCCCCCAGAGGCCTTCTTGTCTCCACTCTACTTCCTTAAATCTCATATTGAGCTCCTCACATTCTTCTTGATCGTTTCTTGTGAGTTCCCCACCTTCTTTCCTCAGCCTTATCACCTTGTCTTTGACTGTTGTCTTCCTCCTAATGTGGCTATACATCAGTTTCGGGTCAGACTTGACTTTCGATGTTATGTCGTTTTCGTACTGTCGCTGGGCCTCCCTCCTTATCTCTGCATACTCGTTTCTGGCTCTTCTACTAATCTCCTTATTTTCCTGGGTCCTTTGCCTCCTGTACCTTTTCCATTCTCTGGTGCACTTAGTTTTTGCCTCACTACACCTTCGGGTAAACCAAGGACTCGCTTTGGTCTTCCTATTATTTCTATTTCCCTTGGGAACAAACCTTTCCTCTGCTTCCTTGCACTTTGTTGTTACATATTCCATCATCTCGTTTACTGATTTTCCTACCAGTTCTTTGTCCTACTGAACCTGTGTAGTCCCCCCTTTTATAGTTTGGCTTTTCCCATTCAATTCTTGTTACCTTCTCCACTTGTAACTCTACTATGTAATCAAAACTCAGACCCACGTGATCGCTAGCTACAAGGGGCCTTTCGTAAGTGATATCCTCAATGTCTGAACTGCTCAGGGTGAGCACAAGATCCAGTCTTGCTGGCTCATCCTCCCCTCTCTCTCTGGTAGTGTCCCTGACATGTTGATGCATGAGGTTTTCAAGAACCACATCCATCATCTTGGCTCTCCATGTTTCGGGACCCCATGTGACTCCAGGTTTTCCCAGTCGATCTCCCTGTGGTTGAAATCGCCCATTACCAGTAACTTTGCTCTGCTCGAGTGAGCTCTTCTTGCCACCTCAGTCAGTGTGTTCACCATCGCTCTGTTGTTTTCTTCGCACTCCTCTCTTGGCCTCCTGCAGTTCTGTGGTGGGTTATACATCACTCCAATGACTACTTTATGTTCTCCAGACTGTGTGTGTGTGTGTGTGTGTGTGTGTGTGTGTGTGTGTGTGTGTGTGTGTGTGTGTGTGTATCGGTGTGTGTGTGTGTGTGTGTATCTGTGTGTGTGTGTGTGTGTGTGTGGGTGTGTGTAGATGAAAGTTAAAAGTAAGAATCAGAAGAAAACATATATAGACTATAAAATAATACACAGTAAAGAAAGAGCACAGCCAACCAGGCTGACTCTGCTATCAGCCAGGCTGACTCTGCTATCAGCCACGCTGATTCTACCATCAGCCAGGCTCCCTCAGCATCTCGTTTTTACTTTATCATAATTCATAGTTTATCATATTTGGTGTTCGGGAAATACTTGAAAGAAATTGCAAAAGTTGCTGTGGAGGACAGTTATCTATTCCAACAATATATGGTACTAGTTCAGAAGCAGCTATTGAAAGCTTTTCTTGCCTCTTTTTCTGACCTGTTTTTCTAAATGATCGTATACTGTTACGAAATATTCGGAAATGTTTTATTCGTGCACAGCTGTTGGCATTTTTCTTGAGTGTCAGGCTCTTTTCGCACTTTTTCCTGGTTTATGTTTTTGAATTTTAATCGACAAGTTTCATAATACTTTGCATTATTGTTTTGCCACTACATTCATTAAGTCTTTGAGGATTAGTAGGAAGAGGAGAAGAATTGAAACACTGAAAGAAATTGGTATGTTCTTTCAATGGCCTGGATCAAGATAGGATTCTGTTGTGGCTGAATTAAGGCACTAGATGGTCATGATTCTATAGTCCCTATACAAAATATTAAACTGTGGTTCAAATGGGAATGACCTTCATAGTTTCGTCTCAAGCGTGTTTCGTAACACACTGTATGTTCTCTTTTTATAAGGGCGTGTTCTCTTTATAAAGTCTGTAGGAAGGAGAGCTTAAAAGGATTGCCCAGGAATATTTGCAAAGATGTGAAGAAAAGATTTAAGAATGAATTCTCAAGAGAAAAGAACAATACCAAAGTCTAGGAGGAGCACACGAGTGTTTACTAAAAACAATACACACAGCAGAAGGTAAAAATAACTATTGAGATAGCTAGATACCTCGAAAATAATTATGCGAGAAAGTAAATATTCGCAGATTTTGAGAGAGTGAATAAAAGCACTGAGAAACAATTTTCAGCCGGTCACTTGCTACAGGACAGCTGGCAGAGAGATGCAAGACAGTAAGTCCAGTCCCGTCCTTTACGAAAGGTGACAAACTGTTGCTGACATTCATAAGGTGATGGAGAAGCTTATCAAAAGAGTAGTGGAGCACCTGGAATGTAGCGGGTTAATAAACAACACCTGGAATGTAACGGCTTAGTAAACAACACCTGCAATGTAGCGGATTAATAAACAACAGTCAACGTGGTTATACAGACGGTAAATCCTACCTTATAAATCTGCGAAGTTCTATGACAAGGTTAGAGAAGTGAGGTAAGAAAAGAGAGGAATGGCTGGGCTACTTCCATAGTTTTGAACTGTAAGAAAGATCATGATGCAGTGTTGATGCACCTTTATGCCTATCAAGTGATTCTAAAATGTATCCCCGAGTATTTATAATAATTTTCATTACAATGAGGATGATTCAAAGCATATAATTGTAAATAATAATTAAGACTAAAAAATAATAGGAACTATGCAAGTTAGAACTGTCTCGCCCAGCACCACCACCACCCCACTCACCAAGCCCACCCAGAACCACCACCACCCCACTCACCAAGCCCACCCAGAACCACCACCACCCCAATCACCAACCCCACCCAGAACCACCACCACCCCACTCACCAAGCCCACCCAGAACCACCACCACCCCAATCACCAAGCCCACCCAGAACCACCACCACCCCACTCACCAAGCCCACCCAGAACCACCACCACCCCAATCACCAAGCCCACCCAGAACCACCACCACCCCACTCACCAAGCCCACCCAGAACCACCACCACCCCAATCACCAAGCCCACCCAGAACCACCACCACCCCAATCACCAAGCCCACCCAGAACCACCACCACCCCACTCACCAAGCCCACCCAGAACCACCACCACCCCACTCACCAAGCCCACCCAGAACCACCACCACCCCACTCACCAAGCCCACCCAGAACCACCACCACCCCAATCACCAAGCCCACCCAGAACCACCACCACCCCACTCACCAAGCCCACCCAGAACCACCACCACCCCAATCACCAAGCCCACCCAGAACCACCACCACCCCAATCACCAAGCCCACCCAGAACCACCACCACCCCACTCACCAAGCCCACCCAGAACCACCACCACCCCACTCACCAAGCCCACCCTGAACCACCACCACCCCAATCACCAAGCCCACCCAGAACCACCACCACCCCAATCACAAAGCCCACCCAGAACCACCACCACCCCACTCACCAAGCCCACCCAGAACCACCACCACCCCAATCACCAAGCCCACCCAGAACCACCACCACCCCACTCACCAAGCCCACCCAGAACCACCACCACCCCAATCACAAAGCCCACCCAGAACCACCACCACCCCAATCACAAAGCCCACCCAGAACCACCACCACCCCAATCACCAAGCCCACCCAGAACCACCACCACCCCAATCACCAAGCCCACCCAGAACCACCACCACCCCAATCACAAAGCCCACCCAGAACCACCACCACCCCAATCACAAAGCCCACCCAGAACCACCACCACCCCAATC
The DNA here is from genome assembly GCF_038502225.1 of Cherax quadricarinatus. Taxonomy (NCBI): domain Eukaryota; kingdom Metazoa; phylum Arthropoda; class Malacostraca; order Decapoda; family Parastacidae; genus Cherax; species Cherax quadricarinatus. The sequence continues at coordinate 94,643 of NW_027195709.1, forward strand.
ACAAAGCCCACCCAGAACCACCACCACCCCAATCACCAAGCCCACCCAGAACCACCACCACCCCAATCACCAAGCCCACCCAGAACCACCACCACCCCAATCACCAAGCCCACCCAGAACCACCACCACCCCAATCACCAAGCCCACCCAGAACCACCACCACCCCAATCACAAAGCCCACCCAGAACCACCACCACCCCAATCACCAAGCCCACCCAGAACCACCACCACCCCAATCACCAAGCCCACCCAGAACCACCACCACCCCAATCACCAAGCCCACCCAGAACCACCACCACCCCAATCACCAAGCCCACCCAGAACCACCACCACCCCAATCACCAAGCCCACCCAGAACCACCACCACCCCAATCACCAAGCCCACCCAGAACCACCACCACCCCACTCACCAAGCCCACGCAGAACCACCACCACCCCAATCACCAAGCCCACCCAGAACCACCACCACCCCAATCACCAAGCCCACCCAGAACCACCACCACCCCACTCACCAAGCCCACCCAGAACCACCACCACCCCACTCACCAAGCCCACCCAGAACCACCACCACCCCACTCACCAAGCCCACCCAGAACCACCACCACCCCAATCACCAAGCCCACCCAGAATCACCACCACCCCAATCACCAATCCCACCCAGAACCACCACCACCCCAATCACCAAGCCCACCCAGAACCACCACCACCCCACTCACCAAGCCCACCCAGAACCACCACCACCCCACTCACCAAGCCCACCCAGAACCACCACCACCCCACTCACCAAGCCCACCCAGAACCACCACCACCCCAATCACCAAGCCCACTCAGAACCACCACCACCCCACTCACCAAGCCCACCCAGAACCACCACCACCCCAATCACCAAGCCCACCCAGAACCACCACCACCCCACTCACCAAGCCCACCCAGAACCACCACCACCCCACTCACCAAGCCCACCCAGAACCACCACCACCCCAATCACCAAGCCCACCCAGAACCACCACCACCCCACTCACCAAGCCCACCCAGAACCACCACCACCCCACTCACCAAGCCCACCCAGAACCACCACCACCCCACTCACCAAGCCCACCCAGAACCACCACCACCCCAATCACCAAGCCCACCCAGAACCACCACCACCCCACTCACCAAGCCCACCCAGAACCACCACCACCCCACTCACCAAGCCCACCCAGAACCACCACCACCCCACTCACCAAGCCCACCCAGAACCACCACCACCCCAATCACCAAGCCCACCCAGAACCACCACCACCCCACTCACCAAGCCAACCCAGAACCACCACCACCCCACTCACCAAGCCCACCCAGAACCACCACCACCCCACTCACCAAGCCCACCCAGAACCACCACCACCCCACTCACCAAGCCCACCCAGAACCACCACCACCCCACTCACCAAGCCCACCCAGAACCACCACCACCCCACTCACCAAGCCCACCCAGAACCACCACCACCCCACTCACCAAGCCCACCCAGAACCACCACCACCCCACTCACCAAGCCCACCCAGAACCACCACCACCCCACTCACCAAGCCCACCCAGAACCACCACCACCCCACTCACCAAGCCCACCCAGAACCACCACCACCCACACACAAGCACTCAAACGTAAATCAGAAAACCTTAAGACATTCAAACACAAAATGATTTAAACCACGCAAACACAAACATGGAACAACAGCCACACATGCCGCTGAACCTCACACTCACACGTATCCGTGCAAACACAGGCACTAAAACGTTCCAGAGGCAGGAAAACAACGAAAATCCAATGGATTACTGACTCAACCACCGACCCACAGAGAAGAACACCTGGCAGCCACAGGAAAGCCATATAGTAACCACTCAACCACCGACTCACAGAGCAACCATCACACAAGAACAACCATCACACAAGAACAACCATAACACAACACGCACAGGAACGTAGAACATCCCTCTTCCCCCAAACCACATGGAAGAACCATATCACAGATGCACAACCACCTCACTGAGAACACGAAGGCCACTAATCAGCACACAATACAATAATACAAATCTACGTGAACAGACGAATACAGTAGGTCTGATGGCCTAGGCTAGGCAGGTCCAACCTACGCCAACTTCAACGACCATCAGCTGCCTTCTCTTCAGACTTAAAGGATGTTTCGGTGCCACACAGATAGGAAGCCAGAGTGTCCACATAAAGAAACATAGAAACATGAAGCCAGAGACCGGGATAAAAAACAGTAGCAAGGACCGAGGATAAACAAAACCAGGACAGAGAACAAATGCAAAGGCTCAGAGCCCAAGCAAATGTAAACAAATCAGAAACAAAAAAATTCAACCAAAAGATAAAGAACAAACAGATACCAACGTGGACACCTCAACAAATAACTGGTTCTGATCGAGATCACGAGAGGCGCTGCAGTGAAGAGGGAAAGAAAAGAAAGCTAAAATAATAAGGCTGGGAAGATGTGGAGAAACAAGAATGAAAGACACCGAAAAGAACATACACTGAAGAAGGCTGAAAATAAAAGAGAATATACACATTGGACTCGAAAAGAAGAAAAACTAATAGAGAAACGAAGACACTGAAATAAAACATGCACAGAAATAAGGCAACAAGGAAAGAAAGAAACGCAAAGCAATATACACTGAAGAAGGCATAAAACACCTAAAACAAAACATACACTGGAGAAGGCAGCAAACAAGGAGAAAATAAGCTTCTCGGATACGTAAAACAAGAGGAAACTGAAAGAGAAGGTAAGTTATGGAAGGAACATACACCAGAAAATGGTAACAAAGAAAGAAAAAGCAAAGAATCACACAGGGTTTGACAAGGTTAGGCTAAGGATCCCTAGCTTTATTGACAAGCTATTTACAGGTTAAGGATGCCTAACTTTACTGACAATCTAAGAGCTGTTTCCTTTATCAACTCATTTGAAAGCATTTTTATTGTTATGAGACATACAAGTAGAGAACACGGTGAAGTTGGAGCCATCTGTGGGCCAGCATTTTCATAAATTAATAAACAACCATAATGCTATACACAATAACACCAGACATACACACAAACACACTGCTACACAGAGTATGAGGAAAATCACACAGCAGTAAATAAATAACTATGAAGTATAAATGAAAGAATAAAATTTACAATGAGTGGCCTCTCCATGGTAGTCTGGCTAGACGAGTACTTCTTGTCTGGCTGGTCTACGTTTCGAGCGAGTCCAGGAAGCTGTAATTATAGGGCACAAATTTGTGTGTCCTCCCCTATAATAATACCTTTCTGTATATACTGATATTAAACACTTGTGTTCTAATATCATATATGGACAGTGCTCCTTGGATTGGCTGCTCTTGAAAAGTTAAGTTCCTCTCTTGAGGAAATGCTGTGTTTGGGGTTCACAGCTCTCAACGTCCCCCTCTTGAAGCATCAAATATTCACAACTAGTTTCGGAGTTTACTTCCCTTTGTCATCAGACACTACAAAATTATTTTTTTTGTGATACTGGAAGAAAGTGGAGCTCGCCTGTCTGTATTTCATAGGTCTCTTTTATCACAACTTTCTACATAGGAGGAAATTGACGCCATGTTTTGTGTAAAAAAAAAAAAGAAATACATTCTTGAGGAAGAGCATTAACCAGAAAGACTACTAATGTCAGTGGGAAAGACAAGGAGCTCTAGCAAGAAAATAAAAACCAACTCACTTGTTTTCCATAACATCATGCTGTCCAGCCGCCGCTCTTCAGTTATCCTGAGTAATTCTCGAGCTGAGCAACTCTGAACACTGTTACTCGAGATTTTTCTTGGGTTATCCTGAGTTGTTCTTCACCAGAGCTGAGAGGAAACTTGCTTGCAGTCACTTCGAGCCCCATCCCATCAAGAGGGTAAGGCGGTGACTTGCTTGCTTGTTCACCCCTCTCTTCCCCATCCCCCCATCCTTCCCCTTCCTCCCCTCACTCAAACAACTACACTGGCCCACACACTAACACACTTCATACATTGCTATCCTTCTGACTTTCCTATCTTCTTCTTTTTCGGCAACTTCGCTTTGGCGAGTTAACACAAGGCATTTTGACCATCCGGTAGCCCGTGTGGTTTTTTAAAATCCGGCCGATCTTTGCCTTGGGTCCTTTTCCCCTCACCACTCGGGGATAGGCTATCTTAGGGGCTGACCTTCATAAGTCAGCTGAAATAGGATGTTAGACTAACACTAAGGAAAGACCCCTTTTTGTTAAAGTAACTTATGTGCCAGATGTACCTTCCTGGACATCATGGCGCGGATAAGAGTACAATTACGGGTTGATGACAACCAAAGGTCATGGAAAGAAATTCTAGCATGCATTTGCTGAAATTCAACTGTTGCTCCAGTGGATGCTTTTACAACTCTCGTTGGGGTAGTACTTCTCCTCTCTTCTGAAGAAGAGTTACTTCAACTCCTTAAGCAGGACGTCCTGGACAAATTGAAGACTTTGGGTATCCACCCAATTGCACCTGAAAGCTATCAAGCACAACGAACGCTTGTTGCCAGAATTAACAGCATCATGCGAGATAGCACAGTGAATGAACTTCTTGCTGACTTTAATGCAGAGAATTCAGAATTTCATGCTGTCCAAGCACATAAATTTTTTAAACCTGGCAACAAACAGGAAACATTAAAATTAATACTTGAGACACCTGAAGAGCTAAACTAGTGTGCCAAAATGGCTTCAAATGTTTTGGGACAAGATGTACACCTGACCAAATCTCTCTTGAGCAGTTTGTCAGTGTGACACAATGTTACAAATGTTGCGCATTTGGGCATACCACCAACAAATGCAGTACCCAAGCACTGATTTGCAGCATATGCTCTGGGCAACATTCTTTCAAAACTTGTGATAACAAAACTAAACCCAAGTGTGTCCTCTGCAATGGTAAACATCATGCTGTTTCTGCTATCTGTCCAGAGAGGAAAAAGGAAATGCAGAAAATTCTAGACGCTAAGAAACTGTCTAATTCTAAGAAAAAACACTCCTGAGGCACCTCCAGCAATGTCCCAAACTTCCTTTCCAGCTTTGCCTGGATTTAGTGGGACTCCTCAGGTCTCTTCCACTGGTTCCAATGTTTGGAATTCTGCCTCTCTTGGAGTGCCCCAATCTAACCCTCACCTGCACCATACACAAACGCAACAACAAGGTTCAGTCTCATCTCTTATGTCTCAGGTATCCACAGCCGGGGATATGACGAGAGCGCAACTAATGTATATGATAGCAAAAGACATAGCAGGCGGTGACATTCAACTCTGCTCTAAGGTTTTAAATGATTTGTTAATGGCTAATGGGATCACTCCCATCACTATCCCAGAAAATGTGAAGGTTATTATGGCCCAGCCTTCTCGTAACAAGAAGTATGTACCCTACTCTACTTCTACAAATAAGCCTAAGTCATCGCTGGTCCAGGGATCACCCACCTCGCATACCCAGGTTGTCAACTCCCCTCAACCCGATGAGTCAATACCTGACCATAACGATGCCCCAGAGATTGGTGCTTACTCTCCCGCTATTAAAGCTGATCCTGTTGAACAGGAACTTTCCCAGGGTAATTCACCTTGCCTACCAAATTTTCACTTGGAGCCTCCACAGTCTCCCATTAACTCTCACGAGCCTCTCCTTCCTGTAACTGGGAATATCATACCTGTTTTCTGATGATGACTCTAATGACTCTAATGATTCTGTTAATATTACCAATTCTAGTGAAGATGATGACACTTTTAATACACAAGCAACTACTCAGAACTTCCCTCCTCCCCTTGACGAGTCCAGCAGGGATAGTGTGGATACCAAACAAGACATTACTTGCAGACGTTCAGACCGCAGTACACGTGCGAAGTGCAAGAAATAATGGGGATTACAATTTTCCAACTTAATGTTCAACATTTCTTTAATAACCGTTACCTCCTTGAGGTTGAACTACATAATTACAATCCCGATGTTATACTCTTGAACGAGACAGCTGCAAGAGTTGATCAACATATCAAATTACGTGGTTACTCTACTGTGGAGAAATCGAGAGGACCCTTTAGTGGTGTAGCCATCTTAGTTAAATTAGGCTATGCATTTAAAAATATTCATGTTGATGAAGATAACATTCTTGCAATAGAAAATACAACGTCTCATGGACAACTAGTGATAGGAACTGGATATTTTCCCCCGAGACAACAATATATAGTCAATTCCTCTACATAGGATATTAAGCAGAAATATTCCAACGATTCCAGCGTGAGATTTTAATGCTCATCACCCTGCCCTCTTTAACTGTGGAGTTGGTAATCCACTGGGTGACTTGAAAGGAAAACAACTATTTAATATCATGACAGCCAGAAACTTGTCATTTCAAGGCCCATTCTTTAAATCGTATATTGGTCCTCATCCAGGGACACCAGATATAGTCCTGACAAACAGAGACTGTGACCTCTTTCATTGTCGTATCTCTCCTGGTGGAAACGTAGGATCTGATCATATCCCTGTTTTAATACAACTACAAACTTCTCCATTTAGAATACCTGTACCTCCTAAACCCAATCTCAACACCCTACGATTTGACCCCTTCAGGGCATTTCTGGGTGACGATGATATTGTGTCATTGGAAAATCTACCTTCCACTGCAATTGACGATGCGATCAGGTCCCTTCACAATCGAATAATTGATGCTACTAATGCAACCTGTCAATTAGCTTCCACAAAGATGTACCAACAATATAAACCTACTAGGGAAATTAGAGACGCTTTGAGAAATTATGAAACAGAATGTCGAAGGCATCTTCAAACGCGACAGCCACCAGTAGCTACATTGCACAGATTGAGGCAAAAATTAATTAACATGATTAGTCATCACAAACGTGACTTATGGACACTGCTAGTTCTCCAAGCTAATCAATACAAACGTGAGACAGCAAAATTTTGGAGTAAGATCCGACAACTGTTAGGGGCAAAGCACAAGGCTCTTAACTACCTATTCACACCTTCACTGATGAGGATGATGAAGATGTTGAGATTAAACTTGATGATCCACAGGACCAGGCTAATTTGATGGGTGATGTATGGGAGAAAAGTCTCTCCCACAATAACAGTCGTCGATTTAACAATTATCACTATCAGTTGGTAAATGAATGGAGAGATGAGAACTTAGATGATCTACAACCACTACCTTCCATAGATACATCAACTCTTGAAGATACCCACCCGCTTACTAGACCTATTACATTACTCGAGATGAGTCAAGTTATTGGAAGAATGCGAAATAGAGCCCCTGGTCTCTCTGGAATAACAATGAAACAAATAAAGTTCCTACCCAGAAATTGTAATCAGTCTTTGGTTAATATCTTTAATGCCATATTGGCCTCAGGACATTTTCCAGTGGTTTTTAAGACTACTAGGATGATCTTTCTTGCTATGCCCAATAAAGACATATCTTTACTTGAAGTCACTGGAAAAGTTTTTGAGAAGATCATTTCCAACAGACTGAACTAATATATGGAGTTTAATCACCTTTTTACTGAAAAACAATTTGGCTTTAGAACACATAGAGGTACCCATCATAAAGCTTTTGATAGCTTATGGCATGATGGTCTTATATACAAACTCATTGACCTACCAGACCATAACTGGACTTTTCTCAGATTAATATATAATTTCTTAACTCAAAGAAAAACCATTCCCACCTTTCATGGCAGGTCGACAGAGCCTTTTATACCAACAGCTGGTGTCCCACAAGGTTCTTGTCTTAGTCCATTTCTCTTCAACATTTATGTGAATGACCTTCCTCAACCAGAGTTTAATGATACAATTATAACACAGTTTGCATATGATGTCATCCATGTCGTCTCATCAACTCCAGTAACAGGAAAATACAAGTATGAGAGAGTCATAGAAAAACTGAATATTGAACTTCGTCGAACATCTAATTGCGAAAAGAAATGGGGAATTACGACTAATCCTGACAAAGTCCTTGTTAGCATGATCGGATGTTTTGCATCAACCATCGAAGATAAAGGAGGTATCTCCATCAGAGGTACACCTGTAGCCATTAGAAACCCTAACAAGATTTTGGGATATGAAATAGACAGGCTGCTCCACTCAACATCTCATGTAACTAAAAAGATCAACATAGCCAAAGCCGGTCTTAACAGTCTCTTTCGATTCAATCAAGCCCCTCCACATGTCAAAAAACATCTATATAAAATGATAATAAGACCTATACTCGAATACCCATGTGTCCCAATGACATTAACAAAGGCCAACATGCTACGGTTACAACGGGTACAGAATAGAGCTCTTCGCTTCATTACGGGTACCAAGAGGAGAGCCAGAGTTAAAACTGCAGATTTACACGTACATCAAGATATTACTGCCTTAAATGTACGCCTTGACACCCTGAAAAAGAAACAACTCTATGCAATGCAAGAACTATACATGCCAGATAGAGAACATGCTCTACAAGTTGAAAATACCACGGATTATATCATCAATACTCCTCCTCACAGGACTCAAAGAATGACTCTCCCACAGAGGGTCCGTCGTTTTATCCACAAAGATGATTACCATCGACCAATGATATTGAGCAACCTCCCTGATGAAGATAACTGGGTAACACCAGAACCCTTCTATGTTTACTGAGAAAATCATCGCCCCCAATTGGGGAGACATTTTATATAACATTCTACTGTAAAAATTATGCTAAATTTAATATGGCGGGACACCACTTGTAAGAAGCCATTGTCAAGCAATTCTTTATAAATTGGCCAGGAAATTATTGCCTTCATTGTCGCTTAAATATCCGTTGTGCAATCGCAAAAAAAAAAAGAAGCAATTGCAACCTGTATAATTATTACCAATTCAGTCATGTACTTATATATCTGTTATATCTATGTGACTCTGATGGGTTAGTATTATACCCCTTCAAGAATATCTTATCATTTCACATACACTTTTTAAATTACACCAGAGTGGTTGGGCCACTTACCTTTTATATCCTACGTCTCTCCCCCCTCCCACCCTTTTCCAATATTTCTATCCTTACCCATCCTTCTTCCTTACCCATCTTACCAAAGCTCTGGTCATAAGAAGAAGAAATACACATGCAGGAGAAAAGCGAATATTTAGCTATAATAATTTCCTGTTCTAATAAATTAGACAATTGTTTATCACAAAAAGAAATACAGAAATGGAAAAGCCATCGTCAAGATAGTGACCTTCTTTACAAGGGAAGATATGAAATACAGACAGGCTAGCTCCGCTTTCTTCCAGTATCACAAAAAAAATAATTTTGTACAGTGTCTGATGACAAAGGGAAGTAAACTCCGAAACTAGTTGTGAATAATTGATGTTTCAAGAGGGGGACGTTGAGAGCTGTGAACCCCAAACACAGCATTTCCTCAAGAGAGGAACTTAACTTTTCAAGAGCAGCCAATCCAAGGAGCACTGTCCATATACGATATTACAACACAAGTGTTTAATATCAGTATATACAGAAAGGTATTATTATAGGGGAGGACACACAAATTTGTGCCCTATGATTACAACTTCCTGGACTCGCTCGAAACATAGACCAGCCAGGCAAGAAGTACTCGTCTAGCCAGACTACCATGGAGAGGCCAATCATCGTAAATTTGTTTCTACTATTTATGCTTCAAAGTAATTTATTTAATGCTGTAGGATTTTCCTCATAATACTCTATATATTTATGCATACTATGTATATCTTCCGTTACTCTGTGTAGCAGTGTGTTTATGTGTATGTCTGGTATCATTGTGTATAGCGCTATGGATGTTTATATATTTCTGGTGTTACACAACGTTAATAATACTAACAACACAGCCTCCCTCTACACCCTGTTATATGCCTTTTTAAGTCTATAAATACAAGAGACTGATACTTTTCTTGAAACAAGATTCACCTTAACTCCTGCTTGGAAGACGAAACTTCATTCTACGTTTCGGTTTGTTTTAAATCTTTATCAAGCATAGATAATTGTTCAGTAGAGAAAGAGACGTTATCTACCGTTCACTCTCCAGGTTTCTGGATCAATTGTAAATTATTGCAGCCACGGTATTGTGACTTTTGTTGACCACTGTTTAATGAAAACACTGTATCCACGTGTCACTTTTCCTTTCTGGTTTCACTTTTTTCCTAGTTAATCGTACTTTGGGCATAAGAAATATAAAATACTTCGTTACAGAAGGACATTGAGGGAGGAAGGAAACTTTACGTAGACAATCTCTCACTTGGAGATCAAGCCGTAGGTGAAGTAGGTGACTGATACATGTGAATAACCGTAAAGGTTATTTCGTGGAGTTTGCCATAACATGGGTTAAAGCCAGGGAAGTTTTCAGTGGTCTGGGCCTCCATCCTTTGCACTGTTTTCATAAACAGCTAATCTCCAAAGAGACAAACGTTTTCACAGTAAAAAAAATTCTGCACCTGCGTCCTTCCTTCAACGTTATGGACAGTGGGATTTGTGTTGACCTCGAGCACAACGCTGAGCTCACGATCACAAGCACTGAAAGTTTTGTTTACTATTTGCGTTTGGTAACACTGAGGTCTGAGAATAATAAACTGTGACTTCTCTTTACACAGCTAAATTCTAGGACCTGGCACCTGGGTCTTGTGACCTAAGACCTGAGAATTAAAACCTTGATTCTGGGACGTGTAATCAAGAATATTGTATTGCATAAGTTTATAAAACCAGTCTAATGGGAGAGAGAGAGAGAGAGAGAGAGAGAGAGAGAGAGAGAGAGAGAGAGAGAGAGAGAGAGAGAGAGAGAGAGAGAGAGAGAGAGAGAATTGTGGTAACACTGCTAATGCTCAATTTTTTATGGACAGGGGAATGAGTGTTTCTTCTGGATGAACTATTACCCGTAGATGTTTGAAGTGTAAAAAACAGCGGTAGTAAAAGGGGGAAGAGCTACAAGAGTAGAAACAACAGTGGTAACACAGTGCTATCAGTGGTGCTAGCAGTGACAATAACAGTGGTAAACACATCACTGGTAGCACAGCGCTGTCAGTGATGATGGAAGATATTCAAACTTGGGTTGTGATACCCGTAGACTTATACGTAAATTTCTTCATTGTTACAATAGAGTAATGTCACTAATATTTGGAACGCTGATTCTAAATGTAATATAACTTTTTCTCTGTAACTTACTTATAACTAAGAGGTAAATATTATTTATTTCTTCTTTTACTTTTTATTGCTAGTCTATAATCTTTATAGACTGTCACCCAATTGTTGGGTGTGAGGCGCCTAGTGTAACTGTCAGTCTAAATGAATTGTCTGAAAATAATTTTACACACACACATACACACACACACACACACACACACACACACACACACACACACACACACACACACACACACACACACACACACACACACACACACACACACACACACACACACACACACACACACACAAATACGCACACACAAACACACACGTACACGTTCACAAATATCCCACAACAGGTGAAGTGTCTATCGACTAGCGAGTTTGATAACTAGTAACTAATTGAACACCAGCAGTTGATGAACAACACATTCACCAACACTGACTGTCATCAATAGTAGATGGACAACATAAAATAACACAATGTCAGCAACACTTTCATAAACATTGAATGTACTCACTGAACTATACAAGGTGAAGATGGACAACACAATCAAACATAAAACATCACCAACACTTTTATAAACACTAACCGTAACACACGCATACACATCACACCATAACACAGCACAGTGTACTACAACATTCATGTTATATGCTAACCTCTACACACCAAGGTACATCACTACACAACTTCCATGTTATAATATATGCTAACTTCCATACATCACATCACAACCTAACATAGCATGAGAGACATTAACACAGCGACACACTGGCCAGGCTACACCAGCGACTTCCAGAAATCTCTTGATCAAGAGAGCGAATCTCCTGATAACGTAACTATTATTATTATTATTATTATTATTATTATTATTATTATTATTATTATTATTATTATTATTATTATTATTATTATTTCTATTATTATTATTATTACTACTACTACTAACACTTTTGTTGCTGCTAATACTTTTGTCACCCTCGTTCTGACTTGACAATGGACCTTGATACACAGAAGCGTCTTGATAAGCTTCTTCACCTAAGTGTGTATTTTTTCTTCTCGTAGCTCACTGGTACAGCTCCGAACCTGTTGATTGTGAAACCACGGTTGGATTCCCGGTCCATTTTTATATTTATTTATTTTTTCAGGTTAAGTGGGTAACACACTGGTCTGCAAGTTTTCGGGCTTGACTGCCATGGGTTCGAGTCCCACCCGTTCTGTGATTTGTTTACAATCGTGTTATTATGATTTCGTAAACTGGTGATTATCTATAGCCTTCAGGAAGTTGAAGGAAGTTCAGACGAGATATGGACACCAGACAATGTTTCATCCACGGTATTGTGACGTTTTGTTAATTATCCCCATGAATTTATTTGCGATGACATCGAGTTTTTGATCTCAACGTATTGTTCTTGCTTTGTTTTCAAGAAGAGTTCTACGGCTTTTAGTCTTTCTCTAAGTCCGCTCTGTAGGATGCTAAGAGAAACGTTGTTAATTCCTACTTCTAAAGTTTTATGCTTTTCACATAATTCATTGTCAAAGTGAGTGACTGGCAATGGAGAAAAATCATTGGTATTGATATTCCGAGGCATGACGTTTTGTGTTGCCTCTCTCCTGCTGGTGTGAGGTTGTCCAGTAGTTTGAAGTCTGTAGGTAGTGTTGGTATAGATGCAAATGTCCTCCGCTTAATAGACAACATTATCTTCAACATGTGAAGAGATGCTGGATGTAAGTAGGTGTATCTGTCAGTTAACTTTAGTAGAGCAAAGTGCTTCACTCTGAGTTGTGCTGAGTTCAAAAGAAGGCCGCTATGAACTCAATCAATACAGCCATTGTGTCAATTTTTGCATTCACATTTCTGTGTTTTTCTTGGGCAGGAACTCATCCAAAACGAGTTAGAGCTGAGTCATTACTGATAAATGAGGCATTATGCAATAATAATCCTATGGACCTTCCACATACGAGAAAAATTCAACGTTTCTAAATTTCTGAGAACAAAGTTTGGCGATGAGAACACTTTTTTTTGCACCATCGAAATGACCTGTTATTACAAAGCAGAGCCCAGCCATAGATATACTACCATCCCTCAAGATACGTCCCAAACACCTTAGGCTAACACCTTAGTCCCTTCTTTAAGACTAAGTAAATAGGAGCAAGTGGATCAAAAAAATCTCGACTTGCCGAGGATTGATCTCGATCGTTATACTCATCTGGGTTCTTTTAATTTGTTAGAAAGGGCGAAGTAAGTTTCGTCACTATAGTGTAGAAGGTAAGACCAGCTACAAGGAGTAAAAATGCCTGAAGTTTCTGTGGCAAAAGAAGAAATATGTGCCAATTTATTTCAAAGTGTATTATCTTTACGATATTCAATTTATTCAGATGGCAATATATGGCTTACAATCAAAAGTGCTCGGGTCAAACCCTAGGCAGCCGAGGCTTCTGAGCATGTAAACAGACAGCTTGTTGTTATTAACAAGGAAACACTACAACCGATTAACTTGTTAATCGTGTGTTGTGGGTTGCATTCTTTGAGAGAACCTAACAATCAGGATGAAAATCAGCCATAATACCTGACTCTCCTGGATTTTTCCGGACTATTTACCCTTCAGTACTATAACCGAGCTCAGTCTGTAAGTTATTTTATCATTTCTGGAGACGTGAATTTACAAGAGAACATCCTACATGTGTGGCAAGCAGATTTCATTTTCTTTTATAGAACTGGTTTTCTTTTCTAGACAGAAGACGCTAACTCATAAAAATGATCAGAAATGCACTTGCTTAAAGTATATCATTTCTGTGGCTGTTGAGTGTTAACACACACATGTACATAAGTATCATAATATGTTCTTTAATCATAATAAGAACAAGGATAATCTCAGTAATATTCATTGCTTAGGCCAGTATAACCATACAATTGGATATACGAGACTCGATTCCTTCTACAGGCTGTAAATATATCTGTTATTTTATATTATTAATGCCAACTGACTTCTCGGAAGTCATTTAGTTCACAGAAGCTTAATAACCTATGGCTCGCAACTGAGGAACACGAGTTCGATCCAGAAGCGATTTACGAAATTAGTCTTGGGTCCTTACGCCTATTATCCCTGTTCATCTAACAGTAAGTACTGTTGTGATTAACATCCTGGGAAAAAGAGCCAAAAAACTCCAATGGAAATAAGTAACACTGATTTCATTAAGTTATCCTGAGTTATCCGAGCTGTCTTTTTCAATCCTAACAAAAATGTTTTAAAGTCTTAAAAAACAAAGATTAAAATAAACCCTCAGTGAGTATACAATGAAATATATAACCACTATGTCTGTATGTGTTTTCTTTGTCGATATATATATGAGTTCTTGATCTTATATAATTTATTAGAATAAGATATTCTTGTATTACGGATCAGTTTCACCTATTCGGCACGACATTATATATAAATGTATATATATATATATATATATATATATATATATATATATATATATATATATATATATATATATATATATATATATATATATATATATATATATATATATATTCTTCCTCCGTAAGCCATACGTGTCGTAAGAGGCGACTAAAATGCCGGGAGCAAGGGGCTAGTAACCCCTTCTCCTGTATATATTACTAAATGTAAATGGAGAGGCTTTCGTTTTTCCTTTTGGGCCACCCCGCCTCGATGGGATACGGCCGGTGTGTTGAAAGAAAGAATATATATATATATATATATATATATATATATATATATATATCGTGCCGAATATGTAAAACTAGTCAATTAGCAAGAACTCATTTAAAATTAAGTTCTTTCTAAACATTTGCTCTCATACGTTTAAAGGTATATTTTTTTCATTAATGTTAATGTAAAAAAATTTAATTTTGCACCAATACAATCTTAGAAAACTTACCTAACCTTATTATAACAAGAACAATTTATTTTAGCCTAACCCAACTAAATATATTTTAGATTTGTTTACAATAATTTAACACTAAACAAACACAGTGAAATATATATTTTTTCGTTAGGTTCAGAATGATTAAATTATTGCATTCACAAATTTTCACTTGTCCTATATGGCAAGATGAGCGTTGCTATTTAAGCAAAGATCGCAAGTTCTGCCTATTCGGTACGACATATATATATATATATATATATATATATATATATATATATATATATATATATATATATATATATATATATATATATATATATATATATATATGGGGAAGTACCACCTCTATAGCTGGAATGGGGACCCTCATCCTCAGAGAAGACAATAAACGTACCTCAGAGAAAACTCAAGGTTCTCCCCGGAGCTGTTTGAATATTTTCTTCTCCTACCACCCCCTATAAATGTTTTATTCTATGTGAACATTTATTAATAAACAAAATACATTTACAGAAAAAAACATAAACATGAATACAATGGCACAATGTATCAAAGATGATGAATTTCCTCCAGCTCCTCCGAGGCTGGACGTGAGCCAAGTATGCAGCAAGCATTTCCCCTCTGGATGGCGACGCTGAGGCGCTGGAACATGAAAGTGGCTGCCCTTGGGTCCCTGGTGGTGTCGATGAGTCTGGAACCCAATTCTTTAAGGAAACGTGTGGCATTTTTTCCCCATGATCCCAAGGTCTCTGATCCCACTGGGACAAATTGATACTGTTGGCTAATGTCCCTGTACTTGCTGATCTTGTACTCCTCCCTGTGGTCAGCAGCTCCTCCCTGTCGCCCCACACTGTGATGGATATAGGTGTCAGCCAGTGTGGACACACAGGTATAGTCCCATGCTAAGAGCATGCCATTCTTCCAAGGATAGATGGTGATCCCGTCGGGGCGGTTTGCTGGGTTGTGGGTATTGTTTGCTGCAAGTGATCGTGGCTCCCTCTCGGCAGGGCATCCAGCTGTAGCAAGGGTTCTCTTAATGATGTCGTTGACCTCATTGTGTCTTGCATGCCAGCCCTTGGTTTTGGAACAGTTAAGACCATGTAGACCGTATTGGTCTGCTTGCACTTCGCCGCAAATACACATATATTCTGTGTGAATTGGGGCAGCAAGGCGCAGAGCCACTGCAATACGGAGGGTCTTAGGGTCGAGTCGCGTTCCCATTGCCGATATGGGAACTGTTTGGAGGAAGTCCCCGGAGTGATGTGCACTCACAGCCTGGAGATGGGCAATCTCCCTATCTGATGTTGCAGCCCTGAGCATGTTGGCAAGCACCTTTTCAGCAATTGGGCTATACCAGCTTGACTGTTTGTGAGCCAGTGCTGCACTAGGGTTTGGTGCTGGAGCAGCAAGAGTCTCCCATTCGGTGATGGCACTGACATAGCTAGGGTCTTCTATTCCTGCTGAGTCACTGAGGGTGTCAGGAAGAATTTGTCTTATCAACTCGTTTGATGCAATGGAAGAGGATAGGAAAGCTGGTAGAGCAATCTGGGAGGATCTGCTTACTCCTAGCCCTCCAAGCCTGACCGGAAGTGAGGCTTGCAACCACTGTCCATCGTCAAGGGAAAGATTCAATACACTCTCTAGCATGGCCTTCAGGAGAGAGTCATATTCCTTGAGTTTTGGACTGCTGAAGGCTGGGGAGCATCTCAGAAAATAGGTAAGTTTTGGGGTTGACAGGCACCTGGTGAGTAGGTAGAAGGCATCGTGTGTGTCAATGTCTTTCATCCTGCTTTCCATCGTCCGGAGGTCTGAGACTTTTTTTCCTAGGACCAGATCGATGGCATTGGACCCAAGAGGAGCACCGAGGAGAGTGCTATTGGCTGGATCAATGGCTCGTGCTCCTGGTAAAACGGTACTAATATTCTGGATCAACTGTTGATTGGTAGAAACTATTTCACATTTGGTGGGGTTTAAAGAAAGGCCCAGGCTTTCTCCCATGTCTTTAATTTTACTGATGTCCTCCAGGAGAGATTCTGTTGTGCCAGCCAGGGTACCGTCGTCCAGGAACCAGATATTGAGCTCGCTGGAGAGTGCCTCCGTGACTTCCTTGATGGCCAAACAAAATAGAAAGGGGGCGAGAGGGTCCCCCTGTTGCACGCCCTCACACGAGTCAATTTCATGGTCCCCAAACAATAGTTTGGAAGTCACACTATAACACGATTCTATGAAGGGATAAAGGGAAGGGAAGTTTCTATAAACTGCTTGGAGAGCAGCATCCCTTCTGACTGAGTTGAAAGCATTGGCAAAGTCCAATTTGACCAAGGCTTTTTCATAGGACATGTTTTTGATATATACTCGTGCTGCGTGGGCAGCTGCTTCGCAGCCCTGTTGAACGCCGAAACCGAGCTGAGTTGGTTTCAGCATTGCAGCAGCCTCTTGACTCACCCTTCTTACTGCAGCCTTGGCGACTAGGCGCCGAAGGGTGTTACCCACTGCAATGGGCCTGATTCCGCCATCCTTTTTCCGGAGGGCACACAATGAGGCACCAAAGAAAAAGGGTCTGATGGCCTCTGGGACACCGCCAGCCAGGCACAGGTTGGAAAATTTGGTGAGTTCAGACAGCAGCCTCTCTGAAACCTCACCAAGTGCTGGATTGAGTATTTGTTTTAAGTGTTGAGGCCTTAAACCGGTGAAACCTCCTGCTGAACCCTGTGGAAATGACATAGCAGCTTTATACACATCAGCATCCTGTAAGGTTAGATATATATATATATATATATATATATATATATATATATATATATATATATATATATATATATATATATATATCTACATTTCAATACAACGGCCGTCCCCATAGAATTAAGGCGAAAGCAAGAAAGAAGAAATGCAGTCCCCGTCATTCATTCATTCGCTGTCCTGCCACAAGCATACTGACATTATACTTCAGACTAATGTCATCCCTAATTTTCCATTTTTATTGACAAAATTGTTATTACTTTTGAATGCCTCTTCTCATCTGCCTCAATTCTTCATTACCAATATTTAACAACTTCAGAAATTAATGTCAAACTCTGAAATATTCATAACGTACGTGCTGAGATGAGAAGGACAAAATTTATGTAATACGTGGATGCCTTTCTGGAATTGCACTGCGACTGAGCAACATCTAGTTCTTGTTATTATTTTCATAGGGAAATACTAACCCCGTGGAAATTATACAATACCTGAGAAATGGGAGACATTCACGTTTGACTACAGGAAAGAGAGGGTTGATCCAGTTGTTTGAATCATGATCCTTTAAACAGCATCAAAGAATCCCTCGTCACTTCCCATTGTATGAATGCTGTCCTGTAATTCGTTCAATTGTTAATCTATGAGCCTGGCGACCGATTTCACATGGATATTTGAGGTTGTGTTTCATGCATTAGACGAGAATACTTTGGTCCTTAGCGAAAAAAAATGATAAACAATCAGTGCATATAAAGTTCTGCCAAATAGAAAAAATGACAATCTTGGGCTAAGAAACAAGGATCCTCGTGACAAACAGACAAAAAAAATATACAATAACTTTGCAAGCTTAACGAAAAAATAAATATCATTCTTAATAAATATTTATAAATAAATTGAGACTGACAAGAAATGTTATGAATAGACAAATCTGAATCACGTTAATTTTAGCAACGTAAGGTGAGATGTATAAGTTAATTTTGATGCAAAAGTTATTTTTTATACATTTTTTTTGTGAAAAATGTATCCATCACAGTGTGTATAAGACTGAACAACAAAATATGATTGATTTGCTACTGAGATAAATGTAGGTCGTTTTATGTAATACAAACATATTGGTTTCAGATTTGAAGACGAAATTGAGGTAGCACGTCAGAATTTTTTTTTAGATATTTGAAAACATGTAATTTTATGATTTTTTTAAGCTCACTAGTTCGAGTGAGGTCAGTTTTCATAGGAAGACTGGGAAGGATAACAGTTCTCTTATTTTGCGTGCCTTAAACTCCTCCAAAATTTGCCTGAATTGTTAAGGAATCCTGCACTTTCACCATGCATAACCTTTTCAAAGTTTTTTTATTAGGCTTAACTTTATATGCAATGGTGAAACAAATCTCTTTTGAGAATGCACAAGTAGCGTATATTGTTGAATTTCTCTGGAACAGGGTCTTCTGCCGTCCATTCACTAATCTTTTAGTAGTTAGCATCGTTACGACTATTCCATATACAAAGGAATCACATGTATTTTGTGGAAGCAAGTTGGAAACCACTTGTGGTTATGGTATTTTGTTAGTCTGAATAAAATTTCCATGGACTCGCATATTTCCTTTAATTTCACAGGATGAGCCACACGCACAGATGACTCATACCGTTGTGAAGAAGCACTGTTGTCAAACCGACCTTACTGGAACCGATGAATGGTTTCCATTCTAGAGAATGGAAACCAGTTCCTTCATAAGACTATTCACATCAGTTCAGTAACACACTTTATTCTCCATTTTGTAGGATGCCGCCAAACCAAATGGCGTACACGAAAATAAAATATTTTTTTGCTACAGTGTTCCACTGTTGTAAAGTCAAGGTCTGTGACAAGATCATTTAACTCCTGTAGAGTGATTAAATGAAGTCGTTTCAAAGACTTAGATTCTCTGTGGTTCATAAAGATCAGTGTCATCAGTTTTTTCACTACTATAACATTCACTCGTAAAGAGCACATAGAACAAGTATAGGACTGTCCACATTATCTGGATACGTTATATTGTTCTTTATTTTCATATCTAGAAACCAGCCATATTAACTATGCAGAAGTAACAATCATTCAGGTGATTCTTCGGTTCACTCCACATATTGGGACTGAGACCGCAAATGACATTGATGTATGTTTCCCGTTCAACCACAGTCAGTCCAGAGGGACAAACAGTACACCGTATGTGTGGAGTCCATGTTTCATCTTGATCACCTGTCTTGCAACCCAAATAGTGTTTAGATTGAGTCTTGGCACGATCTGTTTTCATTTTCGTTGATCACTTCCTGTATACATAACAAATGCTGTCTGTAAGAACATAAGAAAGAAGGAACACTGCAGCAGGCCTACTGGTCCATGCGGGAAAATGCAGAAAATGAAATGGAATGTAAATATGGATAAGTATATGTGGGAGAGAAATGCAAATTAAGTAAAATAAACCCTAGTGTACACAGTGAATAGTAATATTTTGTGAATACGTCTCAACACTGGGACGGCCAGAACATTACTGATGCTTGCTGACTCCTGACAACCAGGACTCATGTTTATGTCTGTATGGAGACAGCCGCTGGGCTTTCCTCAGAGGTGTATTCAAGTTTATACATGTAACTTGCATTGCAATATGTCTTATGTGATGGGTTAATTCAAGTTTATATATGTAACCTGTATCGCCATATGTCTTATGTGATGGGTTAATTCTGATTTCATATTCAGTATAAGCATGCTACGAATAAAGTAAAAAACTTTCTTTTAGGGAAACAGCAAATTTATTGTTGTCTCCTCTCCAAGTTAATAAGATATTCATTGAATTAGTTCACATATGCTCCTGACAGACTAACGATAAATGTTGAATTGCTTGGTCACTTCAAATTTAAAAATATTTATAATACCAGGATTTGAATAGAACATTTTAGTATCTGTTAGCTTGCCAATACCTATAAAAATTCAATATTTTTATATGCAGTTACCTTTTGTGATTAAGACTGACATACTATATTTTACGGCGAATAAGACGCTCCGGTTTCTATTCCCCGCCGGGGAAGAAAATGGACCGGATCACCATTTGGAAAACACCAGAGCTGGCAGTACCGGCGAACCTGAAGGCGACGACGCTCCGGTGTGGAGGACATTCCCTAATTCTGAATGGCTAAATTATGGAAAAAAAAGCCGTGTCTAAAAAGCTAAATTTACATGAAACGGCAATAAAAACTCGCTGATACTATTAGTTACAAAAATAACACATGATGTAATGCTCTCACTCACCAGTATACAGGTGAGTATTCTGTATCTGCTAAATTCTAATCAAGCCTCTCCTCGTCAGGGTGTGCAGTTCTTTCTTGTGATTAGCCGCGTTCTTATTCTACTCACTGTCTCGATGCGTACAAATGGATGTGTCTACGGCTACAACTGCATATTGATTTGTGATTTTTTTCCTGATTTAAAATTATTTCATTATGTTTTTAAGTGTATTGATTTTACTATTTAATAAGAGTACATTTGTACTGCAACACGACTAAAACAAAGTACGGCGCAAAAATAGCGGCTGTTGTGTAATACTACCGTATATCGGTTTGTATCGTTTTTTGAACCCACTTTTAACATGCCGCAATTTTACTTTTGCCTTTTATATATGATAATGTTCCGTTTATATCAGGATCGTTTGAGGTGAGCGGTTTGATGGTAAACAGGCGATTTAGCTTACTTACACTACCCGTAGTTCATCCGACTCCAGTGCTAAACCACAATGAGTTTTTACAATTATTTATGAAAATTTTTGTTATTAATTTTTTTTACACAAAATTGTTTACATGATTCATTACTGGGTCATATATAGGCTCTTAGATTACTGTCTAGTATGAAAACACTTCTCTAGGGTTAGATTAAGGTCTATGACCAACGTAATCTTCGGCCTCCAAGACACTAAATTTTCGAGACTTATTTTTGGGGAAAAAAAAATATCGTCTTCGACTCCGTAAAATAATGCATGTCACAATTTTCTTTCTTCAAGTTTCTTAAACTCAAAATATTCCTGAAACTTAGCTTAACTAAATATTAAAGTGTAGTCAGAATTTTACAGAGTCCACGAAACTCGGAAACTGCAAACTCAGTAAATCTGTGTGAAGTTTTGGCGCGCGTCCTGCAGAGTGAAGAATAAAACTGCCGGAAACTTGCGTCCATGAGGATTGTCTCCTCTCTACTACTTTCCTCTCAGTATATTTGTGTGCATTGTGTTTTAAATTTTTTTACTCTTTTTACTTGTTTACTCCCATACTTCTATGTATGTCATTTAATATCTACTTGCTTGTTTGCTTATGTCCATTAGTGCTTGATTGTTGAGCCTCGGTAGACCTCCTGATTTTGTACATATAGTAGTAAATAGGTTCCTGGGAGGAAAAAACACAAACGTTACAGAACAAACTTTAATAGGGACAACGTCTCTATTTAGCAACAAGTGTTTCTTTCCTTCGCCAACCTGGACACTACGTCATTTGGAATCAGCAGCTTGAGTGTTAATCGCCTGATGCCTATATACCTTAACACAACTTATAGTACCTTAATAACATATTATATTTTGGGGAAAGTAACACATGCAACACCTTGGTACACTTTGACTTTGCACACACATAACGCTGAAAAATATTTTTTAATGCTAAGCATATATTACCATGAAGCACTCTTTCTCATTTTTAAAAGTATATTTCTAATGATCTTTGAGGATAATATTAATCGAATTCACTTAAACAGCATCAAGTTACTCGGAAAATTTTACAGGCTTACAATGTAAAGAAAATATCAACATTACATAAAATCGTACTCATAATATAACCTTGTATGAATTAAGAATCCAAATATTCCATTTAGTTTATTTCCATAAAATCTGGGGACCATGAGCTAGAGACATTTAAACAACGTATATACACAATAATGACACGGGTATAAAAATGCAGAAAAATAAAAAAGTGAGTGTAAAGGAATTTATGTGAATGATTCAGCCAGAGCGACTCTCACCAACACTGGTGTTAGACTCTCACCAACACTGGTGTTAGACTCTCACCAACACTGGTGTTAGACTCTCACCAACACTGGTGTTACTCTCACCAACACTGGTGTTTGACTCTCACCAACACTGGTGTTAGACTCTCACCAACACTGGTGTTACTCTCACCAACACTGGTGTTTGACTCTCACCAACACTGGTGTTAGACTCTCACCAACACTGGTGTTACTCTCACCAACACTGGTGTTTGACTCTCACCAGCACTGGTGTTTGACTCTCACCAACACTGGTGTTTGACTCTCACCAACACTGGTGTTAGACTCTCACCAACACTGGTGTTAGACTCTCACCAACACTGGTGTTAGACTCTCACCAACACTGGTGTTAGACTCTCACCAACACTGGTGTTAGACTCTCACCAACACTGGTGTTAGACTCTCACCAACACTGGTGTTAGACTCTCACCAACACTGGTGTTAGACTCTCACCAACACTGGTGTTTGACTCTCACCAACACTGGTGTTAGACTCTCACCAGCACTGGTGTTAGACTCTCACCAACACTGGTGTTTGACTCTCACCAACACTGGTGTTAGACTCTCACCAGCACTGGTGTTTGACTCTCACCAACACTGGTGTTTGACTCTCACCAGCACTGGTGTTTGACTCTCACCAACACTGGTGTTAGACTCTCACCAACACTGGTGTTTGACTCTCACCAGCACTGGTGTTAGACTCTCACCAACACTGGTGTTAGACTCTCACCAACACTGGTGTTTGACTCTCACCAGCACTGGTGTTTGACTCTCACCAGCACTGGTGTTTGACTCTCACCAGCACTGGTGTTTGACTCTCACCAGCACTGGTGTTTGACTCTCACCAGCACTGGTGTTTCACTCTCACCAGCACTGGTGTTTCACTCTCACCAGCACTGGTGTTTGACTCTCACCAACACTGGTGTTAGACTCTCACCAGCACTGGTGTTTGACTCTCACCAGCACTGGTGTTTGACTCTCACCAGCACTGATGTTTGACTCTCACCAGCACTGGTGTTTGACTCTCACCAACACTGGTGTTAGACTCTCACCAGCACTGGTGTTTGACTCTCACCAACACTGGTGTTAGACTCTCACCAGCACTGGTGTTTGACTCTCACCAACACTGGTGTTTGACTCTCACCAGCACTGGTGTTTGACTCTCACCAACACTGGTGTTAGACTCTCACCAACACTGGTGTTTGACTCTCACCAGCACTGGTGTTAGACTCTCACCAACACTGGTGTTAGACTCTCACCAACACTGGTGTTTGACTCTCACCAGCACTGGTGTTAGACTCTCACCAACACTGGTGTTAGACTCTCACCAACACTTGTGTTTGACTCTCACCAACACTGGTGTTTGACTCTCAACAACACTGGTGTTTGACTCTCACCAACACTGGTGTTTGACTCTCACCAACACTGGTGTTTGACTCTCACCAGCACTGGTGTTAGACTCTCACCAACACTGGTGTTAGACTCTCACCAGCACTGGTGTTTGACTCTCACCAACACTGGTGTTTGACTCTCACCAACACTGGTGTTAGACTCTCACCAGCACTGGTGTTAGACTCTCACCAACACTGGTGTTTGACTCTCACCAACACTGGTGTTAGACTCTCACCAGCACTGGTGTTTGACTCTCACCAACACTGGTGTTAGACTCTCACCAGCACTGGTGTTAGACTCTCACCAACACTGGTGTTTGACTCTCACCAACACTGGTGTTAGACTCTCACCAGCACTGGTGTTTGACTCTCACCAACACTGGTGTTTGACTTTCACCAACACTGGTGTTAGACTCTCACCAGCACTGGTGTTTGACTCTCACCAACACTGGTGTTAGACTCTCACCAGCACTGGTGTTTGACTCTCACCAACACTGGTGTTAGACTCTCACCAGCACTGGTGTTTGACTCTCACCAACACTGGTGTTAGACTCTCACCAGCACTGGTGTTTGACTCTCACCAACACTGGTGTTAGACTCTCACCAGCACTGGTGTTTGACTCTCACCAACACTGGTGTTAGACTCTCACCAGCACTGGTGTTTGACTCTCACCAACACTGGTGTTAGACTCTCACCAGCACTGGTGTTTGACTCTCACCAACACTGGTGTTAGACTCTCACCAGCACTGGTGTTTGACTCTCACCAACACTGGTGTTTGACTCTCACCAGCACTCACCAGCACTGGTGTTTGACTCTCACCAACACTGGTGTTAGACTCTCACCAGCACTGGTGTTTGACTCTCACCAACACTGGTGTTTGACTCTCACCAACACTGGTGTTAGACTCTCACCAGCACTGGTGTTAGACTCTCACCAACACTGGTGTTTGACTCTCACCAGCACTGGTGTTTGACTCTCACCAGCACTGGTGTTTGACTCTCACCAACACTGGTGTTTGACTCTCACCAACACTGGTGTTAGACTCTCACCAGCACTGGTGTTAGACTCTCACCAACACTGGTGTTTGACTCTCACCAACACTGGTGTTAGACTCTCACCAGCACTGGTGTTTGACTCTCACCAACACTGGTGTTTGACTCTCACCAGCACTGGTGTTTGACTCTCACCAACACTGGTGTTAGACTCTCACCAACACTGGTGTTTGACTCTCACCAGCACTGGTGTTAGACTCTCACCAACACTGGTGTTAGACTCTCACCAACACTGGTGTTTGACTCTCACCAGCACTGGTGTTTGACTCTCACCAGCACTGGTGTTTGACTCTCACCAGCACTGGTGTTTGACTCTCACCAGCACTGGTGTTTGACTCTCACCAGCACTGGTGTTTGACTCTCACCAGCACTGGTGTTTGACTCTCACCAGCACTGGTGTTTGACTCTCACCAACACTGGTGTTAGACTCTCACCAGCACTGGTGTTTGACTCTCACCAGCACTGGTGTTTGACTCTCACCAGCACTGGTGTTTGACTCTCACCAGCACTGGTGTTTGACTCTCACCAACACTGGTGTTAGACTCTCACCAGCACTGGTGTTTGACTCTCACCAACACTGGTGTTAGACTCTCACCAGCACTGGTGTTTGACTCTCACCAACACTGGTGTTTGACTCTCACCAGCACTGGTGTTTGACTCTCACCAACACTGGTGTTAGACTCTCACCAACACTGGTGTTTGACTCTCACCAGCACTGGTGTTAGACTCTCACCAACACTGGTGTTAGACTCTCACCAACACTGGTGTTTGACTCTCACCAGCACTGGTGTTAGACTCTCACCAACACTGGTGTTAGACTCTCACCAACACTGGTGTTTGACTCTCACCAACACTGGTGTTTGACTCTCACCAACACTGGTGTTTGACTCTCACCAACACTGGTGTTTGACTCTCACCAACACTGGTGTTTGACTCTCACCAGCACTGGTGTTAGACTCTCACCAACACTGGTGTTAGACTCTCACCAACACTGGTGTTTGACTCTCACCAACACTGGTGTTTGACTCTCACCAACACTGGTGTTTGACTCTCACCAACACTGGTGTTTGACTCTCACCAACACTGGTGTTTGACTCTCACCAGCACTGGTGTTAGACTCTCACCAACACTGGTGTTAGACTCTCACCAGCACTGGTGTTTGACTCTCACCAACACTGGTGTTTGACTCTCACCAACACTGGTGGTAGACTCTCACCAGCACTGGTGTTTGACTCTCACCAGCACTGGTGTTAGACTCTCACCAACACTGGTGTTAGACTCTCACCAACACTGGTGTTAGACTCTCACCAGCACTGGTGTTTGACTCTCACCAACACTGGTGTTTGACTCTCACCAACACTGGTGTTAGACTCTCACCAACACTGGTGTTTGACTCTCACCAGCACTGGTGTTAGACTCTCACCAACACTGGTGTTAGACTCTCACCAACACTGGTGTTTGACTCTCACCAGCACTGGTGTTAGACTCTCACCAACACTGGTGTTAGACTCTCACCAACACTGGTGTTTGACTCTCACCAACACTGGTGTTTGACTCTCACCAACACTGGTGTTTGACTCTCACCAACACTGGTGTTTGACTCTCACCAACACTGGTGTTTGACTCTCACCAGCACTGGTGTTAGACTCTCACCAACACTGGTGTTAGACTCTCACCAACACTGGTGTTTGACTCTCACCAACACTGGTGTTTGACTCTCACCAACACTGGTGTTTGACTCTCACCAACACTGGTGTTTGACTCTCACCAACACTGGTGTTTGACTCTCACCAGCACTGGTGTTAGACTCTCACCAACACTGGTGTTAGACTCTCACCAGCACTGGTGTTTGACTCTCACCAACACTGGTGTTTGACTCTCACCAACACTGGTGGTAGACTCTCACCAGCACTGGTGTTTGACTCTCACCAGCACTGGTGTTAGACTCTCACCAACACTGGTGTTAGACTCTCACCAACACTGGTGTTAGACTCTCACCAGCACTGGTGTTTGACTCTCACCAACACTGGTGTTTGACTCTCACCAACACTGGTGTTAGACTCTCACCAACACTGGTGTTTGACTCTCACCAGCACTGGTGTTAGACTCTCACCAACACTGGTGTTAGACTCTCACCAACACTGGTGTTTGACTCTCACCAGCACTGGTGTTTGACTCTCACCAGCACTGGTGTTTGACTCTCACCAGCACTGGTGTTTGACTCTCACCAGCACTGGTGTTTGACTCTCACCAACACTGGTGTTAGACTCTCACCAACACTGGTGTTTGACTCTCACCAGCACTGGTGTTAGACTCTCACCAACACTGGTGTTAGACTCTCACCAACACTGGTGTTTGACTCTCACCAGCACTGGTGTTTGACTCTCACCAGCACTGGTGTTTGACTCTCACCAGCACTGGTGTTTGACTCTCACCAGCACTGGTGTTTGACTCTCACCAGCACTGGTGTTTGACTCTCACCAGCACTGGTGTTTGACTCTCACCAGCACTGGTGTTAGACTCTCACCAACACTGGTGTTAGACTCTCACCAACACTGGTGTTTGACTCTCACCAGCACTGGTGTTTGACTCTCACCAACACTGGTGTTTGACGCTCACCAACACTTGTGTTTCACTCTCACCAACATTGGTGTTTGACTCTTACCAACATTGGTGTTTGACACTCACCAACCATATTTGCTTGACTGAATTTATGCTATTTTTCCTGCCTTGAGGAGGAGGGGGTTAGTACACAACAATACTCCAGCTAAGAGAGAGAGCAAGTGTCCGAGATGAATCATCATTGTTCTTAAAGCCCTTTCAAAGATCTTGATAATGTGTAATGTTTGGGTTTTTGGTCTGTATTTATTTTTGCGATTGTTTTACTACTATCTTTGTGAAGTGGAGCAATATGGGTGGTTTCTAATGACTGAGATGACTCCAGTGTCTTTGCTTCTCTAGTTGGTCGCTCTGACAGTTGAGAAGCCTGTTCATCACTTCTCTTTAGGCTTCTCATAGTGTATTTAGGGCACGTGATAAGGGTGTCTTTTTTACCAATGGTAAAAATTGGAAACAAGTCAGTATAAGGATTCTCGAGTAATCGACCCGATTCCCACAATTATATATTTTTGATTTACCTCAGTAAAACTTTAAATTGCACCTTTTCAGATTAAACTTATGGGTTATCCTTGTTATAGAGTCCATCGTCAATAATATTTTTAATCCGGTCAGAAGGAATTGGCAGATTGAGACTTAACCAATGACAATATGAGACTTGTATTCAGGAAACCACACCGTTGGTAAAAATTTAAAGCCAATCAGATAAGCCATTATCCTGTTACCGCAGTAATCATATGACTCCAACTTTCTTTACTATTTTGCTACACCAAAAAATTTGCCTGCATATAAGTGAAACTTAATGAATACTATCGAGGCCATAAGATGCATCAGCCATTAAACACTGCAGTCGTTGAGAAAAGATAAACTGAAATTTAACATGATTTAATGGGACTAAAAATATTACAGTATTTTATACATAACATCGAATCTGCACCTAGGCGTTTAAATTGCATTCTTCTTCGTAGTCATATTTGTCGGCGCCTTTCATGAACGTTTGAAGCTCCGTCACTGAAGAATTTAGAAGTTTTCCGAACCATCCCAGAATACTGAGAATAAGTTAAATAAATTTACTCAAAGGACACTTGAACATGCAAATTTTTTCTAGAATTTGGTTCTCGTTACCATACATAAGTGTTGAAGATTCAGAGCTGTTTGGATGAGACATTCTCAAGTTATGAACAAAATAAAATCGAAAAGTAAGACTAAGGTAAAAAAAAAAAAAAATCAAGTGTTATCTGAAATAGTGTAGATGTGATTTTGTAACTTTTATTCTCTAAATAATATATTTTTAATTAAATAGCTTGAGGACGCCTCCTCAAGGTGACAGAGTACCTTGATGCTGGTTATGGTCTATGGTTTGTGATCTTCTTAGCCTATCTCCAATCTTCTGAATTTTGCACTTGCTGGAGGTAAATTATAGTATCTACTTCTCAGTCAAGATCCATTTATAGCTTTCCTTATCGTCATCTGTTTCTGTTCTCCACATTATTGTACATTATCTGATAATATGTATACTCTGACTATTTCTTATGTCATGTTCACATACACAAGGAATAGTACCTGTTCTAGTACTGATTCTTGTGGAAAGTCACTCGTCAACACTCCCTTACTCCTACACTTCTTCTCGGTAAATCATTCGTTGTTTCAATCCTGTTAAATATTCCTTGATTCATTACAGTGCTTTTCCCTTTATTCCAACTTCCTGGTCTAGCATTTGTCTAATTTGTACGGTACTGTCTCAAAGCCTTCTTACAGTCCCATCTGAACATTACTCTTGATCATGCTTCACTTCTGTTACCTTGTCATAGATCTACGGAAAATTTGAGATAGAATTTACTATCTTTAAAGTCATGCTGGTTGATGTTTATGAACCAGCTCCTTTGTGTACTTCTGATAATATTCATTATAACTTTACATATTATACATGTCACTGATACCGATAACGCTGCCACTCTTTACCCTTTTTTCAAACTGGGACCACACTGGCTGTCTTTCACACCTCTAGCAGTTGCCATGTGTCGACTGACATGTTGAAGAGTGTGGCTAGTGGCTTACACACAGCTACCGCACTCGATCTTAGGACCCAAGGAGAGAGATTTCCTGATCCCATTGCCTTCGATATGTCTGACTCGAGCAATAACTTTCTCAATTGCTCTCGTCTAGTATGCACTGTGTGCAGTACTCCCTGGTGTATACTGCCATTTTCCTCCGAGAATATCTCCTTTAATTACCTGCCGAGCTCCTGGTCGTTCCTTGTGTATGTTGACTCACCTATGTGTGGTGGCAGGGGTCGATTCATAGCTCCTGGCCCCGCCTCTTCGCTGGCCACTACTAGGTCACTCTCTCGCCGCTCCTAGAGCCTTATCATACCCTTTATTAAAGCTATATATTGAATTTGCCTCCACACATCGCTCTCCAGATTATTCCACTTCCTGACAACTATAAGACTAAAGAAATACTTTCTAACATCCGTATGACACATCTGGGTTTTCAGCTTCCATCTGTGGCCCCCTTGTTCCTGTGTCCTATCTCTGAAACATTCTAGCCACCTGGCAATTCCTCTCCATATTTTATACGTCGTTATTGTGATCCCCGTTTTCCTCCTGTCCTCGAGTTCCCTTAACCTTTCCTTAGCTCCGGGACTAATCTTGTTGCATACTTTTGCACTACATTTTTTGACGTGTTTGGCCACATGTGAGTTCCATACTGGTGCTGCATGCTCCAATGTATTCCTGACGTCTTGATGAATCCTTATTTAGATGTCGAAATGCTATTCTAAGGTTTCCCAGGCGCTTATATACTGCAGCGGTTATTTGATTGATGTGCGCCCCAGGGGTTCTGCGGTCTTCTTTGTCCTTCCCCAATCTTCGTGACTTTGCACTTGCTGGGGTTAAACTCCAGAACCCATTTGTTGGACCAGACTTGCAGCCTTTCCAGATCCCATTGTAATCTTAGCTGATCCTCGTCCGCTTGTATACTCCTCATTAGTTTCATATCACCGGCGAACAGGGACACCTCTGAATCTATTTCTTCCATCATGTCATTAACAAGAAACAGCATCAGACCTAGGACTGATCCTTGTGGAACCCCACTCGACATATGCACCACTCTGACACCTCATCACGTACCAACACTCGTTGTTTCCTTCCTGTAAGGTATTCCTAGATTCATTGCAGTGCTTTCCCTACTATTCCTGCCTGCTCCTCTAGCTTTTGAACCAGTCTTTTGTGTGGCACTGTGTCGAAAACCTTCTTACAGACCAAAATAATGCAACCTACCCGTCCCTGTTTCTGTCTTACTTCTATTGCCTTGACGTAGAACTCAAATAGATTTGTGACACAGGATTTCCCATCCGGAAGCCGTACTGATTGTCATGTATGAACCCAATTATTTCTATGTGCTTCACCACTCTTCTGATATTCTTTTCTATGAATATTCATACTATTCATGTCAGTAACACTGGTCTTGTAGTTTAATACTGCCTGTCTGTCTCCTTTCTTAAAAATTGAAACTACATTTGCTGTCTTCCACACCTTAGATTTATTGAAGATTGCTGCGAGCGGCACACACAGTTCCTCTGCTCCCTCTCTCAGGATCCACAGAGAAATGATATCTGGGCCTACCGCCTTCGAGGTATCTACTTCACCTAGTAGTTTCTTCACCTCCTCCTTGGTTATGTGCAGCGTGTTCAGCATTTGCTGGTGCATCCTACTGCCTTGGTTTGCTGGAAGCATTTCTGTCTTTACTGCAAATACTTCTCTAAATCTTGTGCCAAGCTCTTCACATACTTCCTGGTTACTCTTTGTGAGCTCCCCGCATTCCTTCCTCAACCTCTCCTGGTTCTTGACTATTGTTTTTCTCCTGATGTCAGTGTATAACAACTATGAGTCAGATTTCGCTTTTAATGCTATGTCATTGTCATAGTGCTGTTATGCCTCTTTTCTTATCCATGCATATTCGTTTCTGTTCTTCTGCTCGTCTCCTTGTTTTCTTGAGTCCTTTGCATTCTATACTTTTTCCATGCTTTAGCACACTTGGCGTTTGCCTCTCTGCTTCTCCAGGTAAACTATGGGCTCACTCTGCCTCCCTTCACTTTGTGTTCACTTATTCTATCATTCCATTTACTCTCTTTCTCTTTGGTTCTCCTTCCCACTGCACCTCATGCAGGAATCGTCTCATACCTGTGCATCCCATTTTTTGAAGTTTGGCTTCTCTCGTACTGCTTCATTCTCAACTGTTAACTCTACAAGGTATTCAAAATTCAGAACCACGCGATCACTAACGCCAAGGGGCCATTAATATGTATTACCCTCTACATATGAACTGTCCAAGGAGAATACAAGGTCCAGCCTTGCTGGAACATCCTCTCCTTTCCTATCTTCTCTGTATTCCTAACATGTTGGTACATGAAGTTTTCCAGCAAACAGGGACAGTTCTGAGTCTGTCCTTTCTGTCATGTCAGTCACATATACCAAAAACATCACTGGTCATAGGGCTGACCCCTGTGGAATCCCGCTCGTCACAGGCGTGTGTGTGTGAGTGTGTGCGCGCGCGTGCGCGTATGAGTGAGCGTGTGCCTGTACGTGTACGTGTGCTTCTGTTCGTATGTGCATATGACAATAGGCCTTTTTAAATTTTCAAAATGGAATTTGAATATTTAGAAACTTACTTTGTTTGTCGTTTTGGCAACACTTTGCAATATCTGCTAAACCACAACTTATTTTGATTTTTTTTCTGTAATTTATTTTGCAAAATAAAAAATCACTTCTTCCTCAGTGATCGTTAATGTAAATAGCTTACTAAATGTCTTTATTAATAAACAATCGTAAATATTTACGTGAACTACTAAACTCGAATGGGTCATTAGGCACTAGGAATGGTGGAGGCTCAGTACTCTGTCTGCTCATCGCGGTCTGGTCTCTAACTTGTTAAGCTTTTGAAATCCTTATTCTTGAGTAATATTACCTTCTCTTTCATGGGTTACACTGTGCAATTCTCTTCCAAAAAATATTGTTGCAATTTCCCTACCAAAATTGTCTGCTCACTAGTAATTTACACCCACGCCGCAATTACTAATATTTCTTGTCTGTCTTTAGAAACACATATTTTTATTTCTTACCTCTGTGAATAAAAAAAAAAACATATTTGTCCTATTCATATCTCAGAGAAAGAAATTTACAATATTTTTTTTTTTAATAAAATAATCGCAGTAATACATAACGTTCATTTCTCTCTCTGCTGGAAGAAATTTACCCTTCCCATTTCTGTGAGAAAAATGAAATTTACCCTTCCAATCCCTGTAAATTTAGCCTTCCCATTTTTATTATATAAATATGCTTACTCTTTCCATCTCTATAAAATTAATAATTTTCCCTTCCACTCTCTGTTATGGTAATGAGGTGTAATCTGATGAGTTGTTACAACAAGCAAAAATACAACTACATATTTCTTTTTTGTGTGTGTGTGACCCAGGAAAGGCATCCCCGTATCCCAAAACTCAAGTTTCCTGTTCAGCTAAGCATCACGATGAAGCTTTTGAAGCTAGTAATCGGAAAAGGCATTCTCAAGTTATTGTACTGAAACTAATATCCATATTTCTTAAATAATAATGACAAAATAGCATATGGTCAGCTCAAACCCTATTCGAATTTTTCACTGTGATACATTAGTTTTAGAAGTACAGAGAGAATAACAAATCCTCTTAGAAGTTCCGTTTTTACGTTATCAATGTTTACGGTTTAATGCCAACTGGATGAGGCATTAACTTGCAGGATTAAAACAAGCATTTAAACTTTTCCAGTTTATTCAATGAAAGTGAGATATTGGCATCAACACAGTCCAGTATCATTTCATGCCTGTCTTCATGGCTTAAATCCCATCAAATAATGACACATTTCTCTAGTTATTTCATGTGAATAATTTTGCTTAATATGATTCTTATAGTGAAGCTTTTACAGAATAAAATCAGTGAGAAGCTTCCTTTGAGAATCAGACACTTGCATTACAAGACCGACACAAGTCAGAAGAGGCATTCTTCACTTATCGCTCGGAATTCAATAATTCCATTTTTATTAACTATGTTATTAAATTGGCAATTTTGTATTTGTATAGCATAAGCATAAATGTACTATGCCTTTTAAAAGATGCATAAGTCATCAAGGTTTGAAGCAGTTCTGAAGAAACGTGCCAAAATTAGTTCACATGGTTACAAAAGGGAACCAGGGAAAATTCCTTGAATCATTCCATACTGATAGATGAGCCGCATTCAAAATTTAAGCCGATCAGTTAGGGCGTTCTCTAGTTATAAACAAACATCTGTAAGAAAGACAACTGTGCATGTGTTATGCCTGGCTCTAAAATAATGCCGTATGTAAATGTTTTATTTCCAGCAATACTAAATTTATTGAAAATTAAAAATGCCATAAAAATGCTTTCCAAATGTCTCTCCTTTCCTAAATTTTATGCTTTATCAAATTCGTTACAGTTCTTTAAGGAAGAATTTTTTTTTTAACAACTAGAAATCGCGTACATCCTATAAATTTCTACACAAGGACAG
This sequence comes from Cherax quadricarinatus, assembly GCF_038502225.1. Taxonomy (NCBI): domain Eukaryota; kingdom Metazoa; phylum Arthropoda; class Malacostraca; order Decapoda; family Parastacidae; genus Cherax; species Cherax quadricarinatus. The sequence goes on from NW_027195709.1 coordinate 129,113, forward strand.
CCGAGGGTTTGTCAGAAAAATGTTCAAATCGGCCTTTGCAAGGTTCAATAACTAAACAAATCTTCCACTACGTAAATCGGCGTTAATAGTTAAGATCCCAGTCCGACGAAACATTCACCTAATATCGCACGAAAACCAATATTTCAGTGCTGCTGTATTGCAGACTAATCCACGAAGGAACTAATGTATTTTATTATATTTTATGATATGTACAAGCTATCTGCACCAGGGAATAAATGCAAATTGTTATTTTGGGCGATATTAGCCAAAATTATCCCTTAATTTGTTTTGATTGCAGCTTCATCGCCAGTTAGCTGTTAATATTTGAGCCAGCGACAGTAAACAAAGACACAAGAGTTTCATTTCTGCCGATAAAAAAGTAGGTTAGGTTCTGTTAAATGATGTTATGCTTACGTTAGGCAGTGTTAAATTTTGTGAGGTTTTTCTAATTGCACGAAAAAACAATATTCTGAGGCAGAACTCACCATTTACTGGACATCTTAAACTATATTTTATCGCCAAAAACGCTGTATAGGAGCGTTCAGTTACTACCTTCGATTTCAAAAATGTCTTCAATATAATCGGCATATATGCATCTACACAACTATCATCATTGAAGTCACTTAACACACATGACTAGCAACATCCTCTTTGGAGAATCTTTAAAAATCCTTCACCATTAGCATGCATCACTATATTTAAGTTTCCTTGAAAGGAAAATCTTTAGATAATGTATAGTAAATGATATTAAATTAAATAAATTTTAGTTAAGATAGGTTAGATTGCCTGGTTAGTTTTGGTGCATAAAATACAAGTTGGCTTATATTTACACGGTTGTTATACCCGGGCAAGCAGACATATGCTCCATCTCTTAAAAACTTGAAAAAGTTACAAGCAAGGGTATTGATGAAAGTTGACAAATGAAGGAAAACTGTGAGGTGATGTACAGAAAAAATAGTAATTAAAACTAGATGTTATTATGTCGCTGCTCTACCGAGACAAATTTACCGGTGCCTCGACAACACCGGGAGTCAAACACTTAATGAGTTAGAACTCAACACCCTCAGGATATCCAGGAGATGGAACTCAACCTTTCCTATACTGAACAATAATACAATGTAACATTCTATAATAACGACGTTTCACTCAGATGAGATCATTATCAAGAAGATGATAAACCTGTTAAGTATGTTTTCTAGAGAAAACTTTGTTTATGCAAAAAATATGCTTGTCTCTGTAGCCAAACAAAGTGTTTACCGACCCAGAGACTTGATAAAAAAACATAAAAACTCAGAATTAGTTCCAGGTGTTCCTTCTAGTTCTGATGTTTACTGAAAGTTCATTTTCTAGCAAAAACGTTTTAAAAATTAAAACGTTCATAAAACTTTCTTGTCTTTTCATCTTTCGTGTCGGCACTTTATGCCATTCCCATTTCACCTGAAAATATTGCTAAACTATGAGATCAATAGGCTGAATCATTGTGAATATACGTCTGTTCTTCAAGAGCTGTAACTCAACAGCTTCAAGTTTACCAGGAGCTCCAGCTGTGTCCTATCAGTCTCAACAAGAACCTGAGTTCACTCAGACGACGCATTGTAAAGATATCTTAAGATACTTAGAAGGTGTAAATTAGCACCTTCACAAAACCCAAGAACTGGAATTTAATTTTGTCAAACACCAATAAAATCTGATGTTTGTTAATCTGATGAAGCAACTCTACGAGCCTACAAAAATTTTATGTAAATCAAATACATTGTGAAGTCCTCAAAGGGTGAGTAGCTCTAACTCAGCATAATCAGAAATCTCAGGAGCTGGAGCCTAACAAGGTAAAAGGCTCCGAAGGTGGAGCTCAACACATTCAAGATGTCCAGAAGTTCGAATAAACTTAAGAGGCTAAAAATATGGAACTCAAGCTATTCCAACACCAACACAACTTTAAATTTATTGGGCAAGCATTTTGAAGATATACTCAAAGGCCGAGAACACTGACTAAAAAAAATCGCAAGAAGATCAGGAGTAGGAACTCACTAGTTAAGAAAGCATTGCTAAGATACTCTCAAGTGGACCTGCAGCTCTTATTACAAACACTTTAAAATTTAAGAGCCAGAACAGTTAAATATCACTAAAGTTTCATAAGAATCATAAAATTTATGAACTAGAACAATAAGGAAAAACTAGTAAAAGTAAGTTCTATTCAAAGCTTTAAGAATAGGTATGATGGGCCCATGAGGATAGGAGGAAGTGAACGGCCAGAGCCAGAAGCTAAACTCGACCAATGAAAATGCAATCGCAAATGTGTGAATATGCCAAGACACGCACCGCAAACACTGCAAACCACTCTCTCCTAACACCATCATTCACATGCTAATAGCTTTCACGTGTCAATGTAAAACGTATTACATATTGCATTGCATATTGCCTTATTATCAACTGTTATTATCGTTAAACATTATTTTCTATAATAACCATTTAGGCATCATCAATTATTATTTCATGATTATGATAATTACTGGTAGAACTAATATAAAACAAATTTTAAACATATATTTGATTACAATATTCATAGTTTAATATGCTCCTTCAAATGAAGGTCATAATGATAGTAATGGCCACATAAGCTTGACACATGAATGCGAGCTACCAGCAGAGTTTGGTAATGACTTCCATTTGTCTTGCAAGATCTCGCTGGAATATTGCTTTTTTAACCAGGTGAGGAGGAGACCATCCTCCCAGTCTGAAGACCATGGGCTAGTGTAACGAAGACATGAATATTGCTGAGCAGGTATCAGGGAAAAAAATGGTGCTCCTTGTGATATGTGACCAGTGCCTTTGTAAGGTCCATGAAACATAACGAGACATTAATCTCATCTTGTCGGTATTATATACCATTCGTACACAACTTGTCAGACACTGCAACATCATGGAATCTTAATTCTGAGGACATGTACATAACCTTCACGACTACGACAACTACTACTACAACTAACCCATCTCTTTGGGAAGGACCTACTTCCACTGGGGAATCCCGCCTACCAGTGAATATGCCCTCGTCTGCTACACCTGACGTTACTATATAAGCGCCAGGCTCCTTTCTTCTGCTTCAGAATCTCCACGACTATGGTGCTCTTCGCACCTACTCCTAGGTTGAGGGACTGATTACCTCATCTTCTGTACATAGTTCTACTGTCTTCTAGTTATGTCCTAGAATTTGTATTGATAAAGCCACTGGATGGCGAAACGTCTACAATAAAGATACCCAGATGTTGCACATGTGTCTTAATCTCAACTCTGGCACAACACTGGTAAGGATGGACGCATTGAATACACTCGTTAATGGCTGACTAAGCTCCATCTTGCATTCCTTAAGTACCCTTGAAAACAACTCATCGGGTCCCGGGGACTTATTTTGTTTCAGTTTGTCTATCTGTTTAATAACCATGTCCCTCGTGACAGTAATATTAGTTAACTTAAATTCATCAGGAACTAAATAATTGTTAATTACTGGAATCTCATTTACATCTTCCTGTGTAAAAACTGACAAAAAATAGTCATTAAATAAGGAACACATTTCCAGTTCATTATCCGTCAGCTGTCCATTCCCAGATTTCAGAGGTCCTACTTTTTCCTTCACCTTCGTCCTATACACTTGAAAGAACCCCTTTGGATTAGTCTTTGAGTCATTAGCAACTCTAATTTCATAGTCACGTTTAGCCTTTCTAATCGCCTTTTTTACTTCTCTTTTAAGCTGAACATATTGGTCAGTAAGGTTAACCTCTCCTCTTCTGATGCGCCTATAAATTCCCCTTTTCTCCCCTAATAGATGCTTTAGCCTCCTGTTAACCCATTTGGGATCGTTATTATTAGACCTAATTTCTCTCTGGGGAATGTATATACTCTGGGCGCTGTGTACATTATTAAGAAAACAATCATAAAAGCAGATCCCTTCATATTCACAAGTATGATTATCGTCAATAAAATCATTAGCTAGATAACCCCAATCAAGATTAGACAGATGTTCCCTAAGTCCATTATAATCGGCAGAACGAAAATCAGGGATTTTTACTGTATTATCATTATTCTTGCAATCCCAATTAATGCTAAAGGTGATGGATTTGTGATCACTTGCGCCAAGCTCTTCAGTGATCTCCAGATTATTCACGAGTGTTTCCTTATTTGACAAGACTAGGTCTAGCAAATTATTACCCCTGGTAGGCTCAGTTACACTCTGTTTCAGAAAACAGTCCTGAACTGTTTCCATGAAGTCACTGGACTCTAGATTACCTGTCAAAGAATTCCAGTCAATTTGGCTAAAGTTAAAGTCCCCTACTATGACTATGTTACTGTGTCCAGAAGCTCTAACAATTTCGTCCCAAAGAAGTCTCCCTCTATCGTGATCCAAGCCTGGAGGTCGGTATATTACACCTAGAATTAGTTTTTCTTGACCCTCCACGAACTCTACCCAAACAGACTCTGTTACTGCTCCATCTATTTTTATACCTGTTTTTATGCAACAATTAATATTTTCTCGAACATACAATGCAACTCCTCCCCCCTTCCCATTACATCTATCCACATTGAACAACTTAAATCCCTGAATATTACACTCAGCAGTCATATCCCGACTCTTTAAATCATACCACGTTTCAGTTAATGCAATGATATCAAAGTTCCCAGCACATGCTACCAAACGTAGTTTATTAATTTTATTTCTTGCACTTCGACTGTTAGCATAAAATACCATCATATGTTTTTCCTTCTGCACATTTTTCCTATTCATCTTTGTTTTTACACAATTTCTGAAATTATCATTACCCAGAGTTACTCCATGACAGTTACTATTAAGATTCTTAATATCAGAGCATAAGTCAATATATCCATACTCATTATTAATCATTTCTAATCCCATACCTCTAACTAATCCTAGTTTAAAGTCCTAACAACCCCCTCAACTCAGTTAGCAAGAAAACCCACACCTGCCCTGGATAAGTGAACCCCATCCCTGGCATACATGTCATTTCGGCCATAGAAGTTGTCCCAGTTGTCAATGAATGGTACTGCATTATCCTTACAGTGTTTATCCAGCCAACAATTAATACCAATTGCTCTGGACAGCCATTCATTACCAACACCTCTTCTTGGCAAAATGCCACATATAACAGGGCGCCCCCCCTTCTTCCTAATCATGTCTATAGCTGTCCTGAACTTTCTAACTAAATCCTCACTTCTATGCTTGCCTACATCATTGCCTCCAGCACTGAGGCAAATAATAGGATTGATCCCATTACCGTTCATGATGTTGTCAAGCCTGCTAACAATGTCCTCCATCCCAGCCCCAGGAAAGCATACCCTTTGTCTCCTACTCCTGTCCTTCAAGCAGAATGCCCTATCCATGTATCTAACCTGGCTATCCCCAACAACAACAATATTCTTACCTTCCTTGTTGTCGTTCGTCGTGACGATCCCAGTAGTAGACTCACATTCGTCGGGTAGCACCGAGAATGCGTTGGAGGTTTCCACGGGAGTTTCCACAGCAGTCTCTTTCTTCTTCATCGTTTCTGGCTTTCCATTCGTCTTCTTGATCGTCAACTTCGTCGTCCCCTGCTGTGCAGCCACTGACCACGATCCCTTCATGACCTGAGGACTCGAAACAGGAGGACTACTACGAATCCTCTTGTTTTCCTCGGTCAATCGCCGTATCTCCATCTTCGCTGCCCTCAATTCTTCCTTAAGTTGCTGGTAAAGTTGCTCGATGGAGGGCATCTTGGTTCAGTCCACGGGAGCAAACAAGACACTTCTTCACAGAGTTAAGTACAGGTCACTACTGAGTTAAGTACAGGTCACCACTGAGTTAAGTACAGGTCACCACTGAGTTAAGTACAGGTCACCACTGAGTTAAGTACAGGTCACCACTCAAGTTAAGTACAGGTCACCACTGAGTTAAGTACAGGTCACCACTTTATTAATACCTATCTTCCACTTATACACTTCGATCAGGTCTCCCCTCATTCTTCGTCTAACAAGTGAATGTAACTTAAGAGTCTTCAATCTTTCTTCATAAGGAAGATTTCTAATGCTATGTATTAATTTAGTCATCCTACGCTGAATGTTTTCTAACGAATTTATGTCCATTCTGTAATATGGAGACCAGAATTGAGCTGCATAATCTAGGTGAGGCCTTACTAATGATGTATAAAGCTGCAGTATGACCTCTGGACTTCTGTTGCTTACACTTCTTGATATAAATCCCAGTAATCTATTTGCCTTATTACGTACGCTTAGGCATTGCTGTCTTGGTTTAAGGTTGCTGCTTACCATAACCCCCAAGTCCTTTTCGCAATCTATATGGCTAAGTTCTACATTATTTAACTTATAAGTGCTAGGGTTATGGACACTCCCGAGCTTCAGAACCTTGCATTTATCTACATTGAACTGCATCTGCCACTTTTCTGACCAAGAGTAGAGTTTGTCTAAATCCTCCTGAAGTTCCCTAACATCTACGTTTGAATCAATTATCCTACCTATCTACGTGTCATCGGCGAATTTGCTCATATCACTAGTAATTCCTTCATCAAGATCATTGATATATATTATAAACAACAACGGGCCCAAGACTGATCCCTGTGGAACGCCACTTGTTACTGATCCCCACTCGGATTTAACCCCATTTATGGACACTCTCTGCTTCCTGTCTGTGAGCCATGATTCGATCCACGAGAGCACCCTTCCCCCAATGCCATGAGCTGCTACTTTCTTCAACAGTCTTTGGTGTGGAACTCTAAGTAAACAATATCAAATTCTTTATCGTGGTCAACAGCCTCAAAAGCTTTACTGAAGAAAGTTAATAAATTAGTTAGACAAGACCGGCCTCTTGTGAATCCATGCTGAGTATCATTAATCAAGCTATGCTTATCGAGATGGCTTCTTATAATCTCAGCTATAATTGACTCTAGTAATTTGTCTACAATTGAGGTCAGGCTTATTGGGCGGTAATTTGACGGTAACGACTTGTCCCCTGTTTTAAAAATAGGAATTACATTAGCCATCTTCCACATATCAGACAAGATGCCCATAGTTATTTTTAAGATAACCTATCTTATCTCTGACTTTTGTTTTATATACCTGGAAAAAACTTTTTGGGTTAGTTTTAGAATCCCTAGCAACTTTAATTTCATAGTCCCTTTTAGCTTTTCTTATCCCCTTTTTAATGTCCCTCTTAATGTCAATATACTGATTCATAAGATGACCCTCGCCTCTTTTGATACGCCTATAAATTCCTTTCTTATGCCCTAGTAGATATTTCAGCCTATTATTCATCCACTTTGGGTCATTTCTATTTGATCTAATTTCTTTATAAGGGATAAACGTTCTTTGAGCAGCATGTATTGTGTTCAGAAAACTGTCATATTGATAGCTCTCTTCGTTACCCCAGTCATCCACTTTGGGTCATTTCTATTTGATCTAATTTCTTTATAAGGGATAAACGTTCTTTGAGCAGCATGTATTGTGTTCAGAAAACTGTCATATTGATAGCTCTCTTCGTTACCCCAGTCAACAGATGATAAGTGTTCTCTAAGCCCATCGTAATCTGCTAAGCGAAAATCTGGGACTGTTACTGAGTTATCCCTACTATCATACTTCCATTCAATTCCATATGTAATTGATTTGTGGTCACTAGCACCCAGTTCCTCTGAAACTTCCAAATTATTAACAAGGGATTCATTGTTTGCCAGAACTAATTCAAGCAGGTTATTACCCCTTGTAGGTTCTGTCACAAACTGCTTCAAAAAACAATCCTGAACTACTTCTAAGAAATCGTATGATTCTAAATTCCCAGTCAAGAAATTCCAATCAATATGACTAAAGTTAAAGTCTCCTAGAATTACTACCTTATTGTGCTTTGTGGCCCTAACAATTTCCTCCCATAGTAGTCTCCCCTGGTCCCTATCTAAATTTGGGGGACGGTATATCACACCTAAAGTTAATTTTTCATGCCCCTCTGAAAATTCTATCCAAACAGACTCTGTATGTGTTACTTCAGACTTAATACCCGTTTTTATGCAACAGTTCAAGCGATCTCGGACATACAATGCCACCCCACCCCCCTTCCCGATACTTCTATCTACTTGGAACAATTTAATACCCTCAATGTGACATTCTGCAGGCATGTCCCGACTTTTTGAATTAAACCACGTCTCAGTAATGGCAAATACATCTATGTTACCTGCACTAGCAACTAGTCTCAACTCGTCCATCTTATTCCTAGCACTGCGACTATTTGTGTAATAAATACTTAAAGACCCTCCTCTCTCTTTACCCTTCCTGCTCCTTTCTGTTATTCCACTAAACCTATTACTGTCCTTGTCAATTAGTGCCACTGGCTTTCCAATATCCACCTCATTTTGCCTATTACTAGTTCTCCTAGTACTCATATTACTACCCTGCGACTTCACAGTTTTCCCGCCAAAACCCATACCACTAACTATTCCTAGTTTAAAAACCTAACAGCTCCCTCCACTGCGTTGGCCAGTGCTCCTACCCCACACCTAGATAAGTGAACCCCATCCTTGGCATACATGTCATTTCTGCCATAGAAGAGGTCCCAGTTGTCAATGAATGTTACCGCATTTTCCTTACAGTATTTGTCCAGCCAGCAATTGACACCAATTGCTCTGGACAACCATTCATTTCCAACTCCTCTCCTTGGCAAAATGCCACATATGACAGGTTTCCCACCCTTCCTCCTAATTATCTCTATTGCTGACCTATACCTGCTAATCAGGTCCTCACTCCTACGTCTGCCAACATCGTTGCCTCCAGCACTGAGACAGATAATAGGATTGCTCCCATTACTTCTCATGATGTCATCCAGACGGCAAACAATATCCTTCATCCCAGCCCCTGGAAAACACATTCTCTGCCTCCTACTCCTGTCCTTCAAGAAGAATGTCCTATCCATGTACCTAATCTGGCTATCCTCAACAACAACAATGTTTTTACCTTCCTTGGCGTCGTCCGTCGTGATGCTCCGAGTAGTCGACTCACATTTGCCAGGTAGCATTACACCACTTGTAGAATTCGTCAAGACGTTCTCGATGGTCTTCGTTGGGGTTTCTAGGGATGTCTCACTCACGTCTGCCAATGCTTCTTTGGTGCTCGTTGTGGCATTCCCAGTAGAACACTCACATTCGTCGGGTAGCACCGAGGATGGGTTGGAAGTTTCCACGGTAGTCTTCTGGTTTCTCGTTGTTTCTGCCTCTCCAACCGTTTTCTTGATCTTCAGCTTGGTTCCATGTTGCCCGGCCACTGACCAAGCTCCCCTCTTAACCTGGGGACTCACAACAGGAGGATTACTACGAATCCTCTTATTCTCCTCCGTTAATCGCCGTATCTCCATCTTAGCAACTCTGAGCTCTTCTCTCAGCTGCTGGTAAAGTTGCTCAAGAGAGGGCATCCTGGTTCAGATTTCACAGAGAGCACACAAACAGGTCTTCACAGAGCTAAGTACACGTCACCACTGAGCTAAGTACACGTCACCACTGAGCTAAGTACACGTCACCACTGAGGAAACGTTTCGCCACACAGTGGCTTCATCAGTCCATACGTAGGAGAAACTTGAAGAACAGGAGGAGAATGAGGTAATCAGTCCCTCAACCTTGAGTCGATGTGTTCAGTCCATCAATCTTGAATAGAATACGGCACATGGGCGGACAAGCAGCTTACAAACCGGATGGCAGGAGAGGTGCAGCAGTCATAGGTGGTGTCACATTTGTTCAATGTGGAAGTAGGTCGTGCCCAAGAATTAGGCAAGCGAAGAATCCCTAAGTATTAAGATCCCAAGAAGTTGCAGTGTCTGACAGTTTTGTAGATGAATGGTTCAGAGAACCGACATGTTGATAAATTAGACCCATGTGCAACTCTTGGGTATCTTTATTGAATAAATGTTTCGCCACACAGTGGCTTCATCAGTTAATACGTAGGAGAAACTTGAAGAACACGAGGAGAATGAGGTAATCAGTCCCTCAACCTTGAGTCGATGTGTTCAGTCCATCAATCTTGAATAGAATACGGCACATGGGCGGACAAGCAGCTTACAAACCGTATGGCAGGAGTTGAGGGACTGATTACCTCATTCTCCTCCTGTCCTTCAAGTTTCTCCTACGTATGGACTGATGAAGCCACTGTGTGGCGAAACGTTTCCTCAATAAAGATACCCAAGAGTTGTGCAAGAAAGGTATAAAATACCGACAATATGAAAGTTAAGACACATGTGCAACATCTGGATATCTTTATTGTAGACGTTTCGCCATCCAGTGGCTTTATCAATACAGATTCTAGGACATAATAGGAAGACAGTAGAACTATATACAAAAGATGAGGTAATCAGTCCCTCGGCCTTGGAGTTAGTGTTCACAGCATCGTGGTGGAGAAGAATCTGGAGCAAAGGCAAGAAGACTGGCGGTTATATAGGCGTCAGTGGATAGGGACGGGCAGCAGACGAGGGCAGTCACTGGTAGGCGGGATTCCCCAGTGGAAGTAGGTCCTTCCCAAAGAGATGGGTTAGTTGCAGCAGCCGTGAAGAAGGTCTTGTAGATGTCCTCTGAACCAAGATTCCATGATATTGCAGTGTCTGACAAGTTGTACAAGAAAGGTATGAAATACAGACAATATGAAAGTTAAGACACATGTGCAACATCTGGATATCTTTATTGTAGACGTTTCGCCATCCAGTGGCTTTATCAATACAGATTCTAGGACATAATAGGAAGACAGTAGAACTATATACAAAAGATGAGGTTTTCAGTCCTTCGGCCTTGGAGTTAGTGTTCACAGCATCGTGGTGGAGGAGAATCTGGAGCAAAGGCAAGAAGACTGGCGGTTATATAGGCGTCAGTGGATAGGGACGGGCAGCAGACGAGGGCAGTCACTATGGTAGGCGGGATTCCCCAGTGGAAGTAGGTCCTTCCCAAAGAGATGGGTTAGTTGCAGCAGCCGTGAAGAAGGTCTTGTAGATGTCCTCTGAACCAAGATTCCATGATGTTGCAGTGTCTGACAAGTTGTGCAAGAAAGGTATAAAATACCGACAATATGAAAGTTAAGACACATGTGCAACATCTGGATATCTTTATTGTAGACGTTTCGCCATCCAGTGGCTTTATCAATACAGATTATAGGACATAATAGGAAGACAGTAGAACTATATACAAAAGATGAGGTAATCCTTGTGGAACGCCACTAGTGACTAATCCCCATTCAGATTTCCCTCCATTAATGGTAACTCTCTGCTTTCTATTGGTAAGCCATGCCTCAATCCATGCTAGAACTTTACCTCCTATACCATGAGCTGCCACTTTTCTTAAGAGTCTCTTGTGAGGTACTCTGTCGAAGGCTTTACTAAAATCCAAATAAACAATATCATATTCCTTATCACTGTCAACTGCCTCAAATGTTCTATTGAAGAACGTCAGTAAGTTTGTCAGGCAGGAACGACCTCTCGTGAATCCATGCTGAGATTCATTTATCAAGTTATGCTCTTCAAGGTGACTTCTGATAATGTCAGCTATAATTGATTCTAATAACTTCCCCACTATTGATGTCAGGCTTATTGGACGGTAATTTGAAGGAGTGGACTTATCCCCTGATTTGAATATAGGAACCACATTAGCCATCTTCCACAACTCTGGCACAACACTGGTAAGGATGGACGCATTGAATACACTCGTTAATGGCTGACTAAGCTCCATCTTGCATTCCTTAAGTACCCTTGAAAACAACTCATCGGGTCCCGGGGACTTATTTTGTTTCAGTTTGTCTATCTGTTTAATAACCTTGTCCCACGTGACAGTAATATTAGTTAACTTAAATTCATCAGGAACTAAATAATTGTTAATTACTGGAATCTCATTTACATCTTCCTGGGTAAAAACTGACAAAAGTAGTCATTAAATAAGGAACACATTTCCAGTTCATTATCCGTCAGCTGTCCATTCCCAGTTTTCAGAGGTCCTACTTTTTCCTTCACCTTCGTCCTATACACTTGAAAGAACCCCTTTGGATTAGTCTTTGATTCATTAGCAACTCTAATTCCATAGTCACGTTTAGCCTTTCTAATCGCCTTTTTTACTTCTCTTTTAAACTGAACATATTGGTCAGTAAGGTTAACCTCTCCTCTTCTGATGCGCCTATAAATTCCCCTTTTCTCCCCTAATAGATGTTTTAGCCTCCTGTTAACCCATTTGGGATCGTTATTATTAGACCTAATTTCTCTCTGGGGAATGTATATACTCTGGGCACTGTGTACATCATTAAGAAAACAATCATAAAAGCAGATCCCTTCATATTCATAAGTATGATTATCGTCAATAAAATCATTAGCTAGATAACCCCAATCAAGATTAGACAGATGTTCCCTAAGTCCATTATAATCGGCAGAACGAAAATCAGGGATTTTTACTGTATTATCATTATTCTTGCATTCCCAATTAATGCTAAAAGTGATGGATTTGTGATCACTTGCGCCAAGCTCTTCAGTGATCTCCAGATTATTCACGAGTGTTTCCTTATTTGACAAGACTATGTCTAACAAATTATTACCCCTGGTAGGCTCAGTTACGCTCTATTTCAGAAAACAGTCCTGAACTGTTTCCATAAAGTCAATGGATTCTAGATTACCTGTCAAAAAATTCCAGTCAATTTAACTAAAGTTAAAGTCCCCTACTATGACTATGTTACTGTGTCCAGAAGCCATAACAATTTCGTCCCAAAGAAGTCTCCCTCTATCGTGATCCAAGCCTGGAGGTCGGTATATTACACCTAGAATTAGTTTTTCTTGACCCTCCACGAACTCTACCCAAACAGACTCTGTTACTGCTCCATCTGTTTTTATACCTGTTTTTATGCAACAATTAATATTTTCTCGAACATACAATGCAACTCCTTCCCCCTTCACATTACATCTATCCACATTGAACAACTTAAATCCCTGAATATTACACTCAGCAGCCATATCCCGACTCTTTAAATCATACCACGTTTCAGTTAATGCAATGATATCAAAGTTCCCAGCACATGCTACCAAACGTAGTTCATTAATTTTATTTCTTGCACTTCGACTGTTAACATAAAATACCATCATATGTTTTTTCTTCCGCACATTTTTCCTATTCATCTTTGTTTTTACACAATTTCTGAAATTATCAATACCCATAGTTACTCCATGACAGTTACTATTAAGATTCTTAATATCAGAGCATAAGTCAATATATCCACACTCATTATTTATCATTTCTAAGCCCTTACCTCTAACTAATCCTAGTTTAAAGTCCTAACAACCCCCTCAACTGAGTTAGCAAAAAAAACCACACCTGCCCTGGATAAGTGAACCCCATCCCTGGCATACATGTCATTTCGACCATAGAAGTTGTCCCAGTTATCAATGAATGGTACTGCATTATCCTTGCAGTGTTTATCCAGCCAACAATTAATACCAATTGCTCTGGACAACCATTCATTACCAACACCTCTTCTTGGCAAAATGACACATATAACAGGGCGCCCCCCCTTCTTCCTAATTATGTGTATAGCTGTCCTGAACTTTCTAACTAAATCCTCACTTCTACGCTTGCCTACATCATTGCCTCCAGCACTGAGGCAAATAATAGGATTGATCCCATTACCGTTCATGATTTGTAGATGAATGGTTCAGAGAACCGACATGTTGATAAATTAGACACATATGCAACTCTTGGGTATCTTTATTGAGGAAACGTTTCGCCACACAGTGGCTTCATCAGTCCATACGTAGGAAAAACTTGAAGATCAGGAGGAGAATGAGGTAATCAGTCCCTCAACCTTGAGTCGATGTGCTCAGTCCATCAATCTTGAATAGATTGATGGACTGATCACATCGACTCAAGGTTGAGGGACTGATTACCTCATTCTACTTCTGATCTTCAAGTTTTTCCTACGTATGGACTGATGAAGTCACTGTGTGGCGAAACGTTTCCTCAATAAAGATACCCTAGAGTTGCATATGTGTCTAATTTATCACCGTTCATGATGTTGTCAAGCCGGCTAACAATGTCCTCCATCCCAGCCCCAGGAAAGCAAACTCTCTGTCTCCTACTCCTGTCCTTCAAGCATAATGCCCTATCCATGTATCTAACCTGGCTGTCACCAACAACAACAATATTCTTACCTTCCTTGCTGTCGTTAGTCGTGACGGTCCCAGTAGTCGACTCATATTCGTCGGGCAGCACCGAGAATGCGTTGGAGGTTTCCACAAGAGTTTCCACAGCAGTCTCTTTCTTCTTCATCGTTTCTGGCTCTCCATTCATCTTCTTGATCGTCAACTTCGTCGTCCCCTGCTGTCCAGCCACTGACCACGATCCCTTCTTGACCTGAGGACTCGAAACAGGAGGACTACTACGAATCCTCTTGTTTTCCTCGGTCAATCGCCGTATCTCCATCTTCGCTGCCCTCAATTCTTCCTTAAGTTGCTGGTAAAGTTCCTCGATGGAGGGCATCTTGGTTCAGTCCACGGGAGCAAACAAGACACTTCTTCACAGAGTTAAGTACAGGTCACCACTGAGTTAAGTACAGGTCACCACTGAGTTAAGTACAGGTCACCACTCAAGTAGACAGTAGACAGTCTTCAAGTTATGTCCTAGAATTTGTATTGATAAAGCC
>NW_027195710.1:0-10000 GCF_038502225.1 Cherax quadricarinatus
TGAAGGACCTGGGTGTGGTAATGTCGGAAGACCTCACTTTCAAGGACCACAACAATGCCACTATCACATCTGCTAGGAAACTGATAGGATGGATAATGAGAACATTCAAGACAAGAGATGCTAAGCCAATGATGATCCTTTTTAAATCACTTATTCTCTCTAGGCTGGAATACTGTTGTACATTAACATTCCCATTCAAGGCAGGTGAAATTGTAGAACTAGAGAATGTACAGAGAACCTTTACTGCACGCATAAGTTCCATCAAACACTCTAATTACTGGGAGCGCCTGGAAGTACTGCCGTCGCACAGTCTCCTGTCAGCACCATCGTAGACTCTCCCTCTGAATCCTCTTCTGAAGAAGAGGAGAAAGATGCTGATGACTGCTGCACCAGTTCACCTACTTGAAACAATCTGAGTTTCTACACATCTCCGAATGAGGACACCATGACCTGCCCAGAACTGTACTAAGGTCTCTGTGCTGGGTTAAGTTTACTTGTGAGATTCCACGCTATTTCACTCTTACTCAAGTTTCTGGAGTTCATCAAACCACTCCGTTTTACTTTTGGTAATAAAACAAAACTGTACCACCAGAACCAACTTCAAGAAATTTGAGAGCCGCTTTTCCACAAATACTCCACGCTAAATAACACCTACAACTGAGCTGCCTCTGTTGTTCCCACCTGCCTTCCCTCCTGTGACCAAGCCTGCTACAAGCTACCCAAGAATCAAGACTTCCACCAACGTAAAATGATGCATTCTCGTTCTCAGACTACCCGTCCCGTTTCTCCAGTTCGCCCCACGAGCGCTTAGCTCCTGGGTTAATCCCTGGCACTTTCTCTACGTCTGTATACACTCCTCTCCAGCGATATTCTTCGCATGTCCAGTCTTACAGGCTCACCCCCATGGGTCTTACCTAAACTCTTTTGTCTTGGGCTGAAAACGACTCACCGTGTCCTTATCAAAGGACTGCTCCCGAAACAGAGCTGCAAAATGGTACTATAATTTTAAGTACGGAAGGGATTTGTTGATAGATGAGTACAAGGTTTATGCTGGATATACTGGGAAGCTTAAGGGAGGTGCTGCGGTATTAATAGCCGAGGCCAGCCCTTTTCAATTGTTGCACTGGGGAGAAAGGGGAGATGGGAGAATAGTGAGGGTGGATGGGACATTGGGTGGGGTACGAGTGTGTTTTGTGATTGTGTACATGCCGGCGGACAGCAATAGGCGTGTTAAAGAGGAATTTGTTCGAGGGACACACTAATTTATCATATGAGGGGGTTACCAGTTTGTACATTATTTGGAGGGGATTGGAATAGTGTGATACGTAGAAAGGATGTGGAGCCGCGGGGAGCTCGGTGTGTGTTGGGAGTGCTACGGGATGTATTAGGGGGAGTCGGATTAGTGGATGTAGTTAGTGGGGAGGGGTGGTTGGTGGAGCATACTTATGTAAAGAACGGTACGCTTGGACTGCATTTATGCATCTCCTGGGATACAAGTTAATAAATATGGAAACTGTAAATGTTGTATTTTCAGATCATGGAGGGGTGGTTGTGGACGTGGGCTGGGACGAGTTGCCGAAACGTTTAATGAGTTATTGGAAACTAAAGGTGAGCTTGTTAGAGAATATGGAGGGTGAACTTAGTTTTGCGGAATGGTGGAAAAATGAATGGAATAAAGGAAAGCTGGGAGGTGATATATTACTGTGGTGGGAGCAATGTGCTAAACCGGGGATCCGTAGTTTTTATATGAGGAAAAGAAGGGAGGTCGGACAATGGAAATGTGGATTACAGAGGTATTTGGAGGGGCAGCTAAAACAGTGTTATGAAGGTTGTCGTGGAGTATATCCGGTTTCAGAGATCGAGGGTATAAAGGCGCAACTGCTGGAGATGCAGAATGCACGGTTTGATGGTGAAAGATTAAGGGGCGGGTTGGACGATTTTTTATGGGGTGATAAGCCATTAGCTTGCGTTCTGCGGCGATTAAAGATTCGGCAAAATATAATGAATATGTTAAAATTAGAGGTACATCAGGACGTGGGTGGGTACACGGTGAGACAGCGGTTAGTAACGACTGAAGGTATGAGTGGTTTTGCCGATGAATGGTTTGAGATATATATGAGAGGACGGAATAGGAAGATGGGGGACTTGCATATTATGGAGGAAGGGATATCACCTATCCTGGAACCAGAAGACAGGGTGGAGATAGAGGGGTCCATAAGTGAAGATGAGGTTTCGAAGGCGTTACAGGGGATGAGTGTAAGATGCCAGGGATTAATTGCATTCCAAATGATTTTTACTTAAGTAACTGGGAGGTCTTGAAGGAATGCTGTGTGCGTTTGTTAAATGAAATGAAGGTAAAGGGATGCATGGGTATGACGCAACAAACAGGGGTCGTTGTCATGATACCGAAGGGGGAAGTGCAGAATAGCATCCTGTATTATAGAGGTTTATCTTTAATGTGCGATGATTACAAATTGTTTGCAAGGGTTTTAAGTAATAGGTTACGTAGTGTTATTGGAACAGTTATAGATAAGGGACAAATGGGTGTGCCGGGGCAGTCAATGATTAGTGGACATGGGAGGATTAAAGGTTTCATAGATGATTGTAGAACGAGTGGAGGGGGCGTACTTGCTTTGGATTGGAAGGCTGCTTATGAATGTGTAGAGCGAGAGACGTTATGGATGATATTGTCGAGGAAATTGTCCGATGGGCGGAAACATTATACAAAGGCGCAGTACTACAGATGCAAATCAATGGACGTATGGGAAAAGCAGTCAGTATGGGTAGGGGACTGAGACAGGGATGCCCCATGTCTCAGATCCTATTCGCATGTCTACAAAATCCTTTATATAGGATGATTAATGTTGGGGTTGATGAAGGGGGGGGGTATGGCAGCGGGGTGCTCCTGGTATAGTTGGGTATGTTGACGATACGACGGTTTTAGCTGGGGGAGAGGAGGGATTAAGGAATGTAGGTCGAATCGTTGAGATACTTAGTGGGGCAACAGGTATGTGTTTTAATGCAGTTAAGTCTAAATTGTTAGAGGTTGGTTCATGGGTGGGAGGGAACTTGGGACAAAAGTATGGTTGGCAGGTAGTAGATCAAATTAAAGTATGTGGAGTATTATACAGAAGGGCAGCGCAAGAAGCTAGAGAGGTCAACTCCGTAAGGGTTGTGCAAGGAGTATTAAGGAGATTGGGGGGAATACGGACGAGTGGGCTGACGATCCATCAGAGGGTCATAGTTATAAATACATTTATCCTAAATTGTGGCATGTGGCAGTGGTTTATCCGTTGATGAAGAATGATGTGAGGTTGGTCCAAAAGAAGGTAATGCGTTTTATTTGGGGATATGGTTATCATTGGCTTAAGCAGACAGTGGTGACAACATCATTGGGGAGGGGAGGATTAGGATTAATTCCACTCTGTAGTAGACTGAAAAGTATGTATGTGAAACATAGTTATATACGGTTGGGTGGGGATCGGGGTGTAAGGGTGAGTGAGGTTATGGATGATGTGCGGCAATGGTTGGAGGGTAGGGAACTGGAGGAGTGTATGTTGAGATTTTTATTGAGGGTTAGTATACCGGGACAAGTGTTGGTGCGAGTATTGGGAGGACTGCGAGGGGTAACGAGGTGATGGAGGGGGAGAGTGTCTTTCCTTTACATAATTGGACAGGTATCTGGGGTGCGTTTCACAAGTTAGGTTTAAAGTCAAGGGTGCGGGAAACTATGAACAGGTTTTTATATGGGATATTACCCACTAAAGTACGTTTGTATCAGATGAGCGTTGTGCAGTCCACATGTTGTGTTTTGTGTGGGGAGGCGGAGACTGCATATCATGTGGTGTATTTTTGCGAGGGTATCGCAAGGGTACGTCTATGGTTTCGTAGGGTCCTGGATATGGTTGGAGGAGGTACGTTAAGGGTATTGAAAGCATTGAGTTTGGATATATAGGGAATGGGTGATATTGTGAGAAGGGCGGTCATGCATTTGGAAGTGGATTACATTAATATATCGTGGGTTATGAGGGAGGTGGAGGGGGAGGTGCGAATACGGGCTTTAGCTGGGCATTTTCATAAAACAAAGTGTATGAATGAGGTCGTGTATGGAAGGAGATGGAATATAAAATTTCCAGTTCAGTATAGAGGTATGAATGTGCGTAGGTTGCGAGAATTAATGGTGTAATGGTTGAATGGGATTGGTCTCAGCCAGAAGAGGGGGGGGGATTAGTGTATTCCTGGCATAAAGTTTAAATAGAAAAATCTCTTGATGGGACAAAGCTTTAAATGTAGATGTGTTTTATCAGGGTGGTCATGGGGAAACGAGGGGGCTTATCAAATTGGTTCGGTATTTTTATATTCTTATATATGTTAGCGGGCATGTAGGGCACTGTTATAAATCCTGTGGACATATTGTTCAATCATATGTCATGTGATATTATGTTTCAACTTTTGTACATATATGTATATGTACCAAGTGAACATATCAGGAGTAATGTTACCATGACTGATGATATTCTTAACTATAAGTAGGATTTTGTGTTGCTCATAATAATAAGATCAACAATGTGTTATTTTTCTTAATGTCAAATTGTAATGTGCACATAACAGTATGTATATTACATCATTGGTAATATACATACCTGCTTCTTTTTGCTGAGAAGCTGCCGAGTGGCATTACTTCTCCTGCTCTACCCTGCAACAAGACTGACCCAACCTCTGTATCATTTTGCAAAACCCGGGGTGGGTAACTCAGGATTACACATAAAAGATCTTGAGGGTTAATGGCATACAAAAGGTACATGCACAGAGATATTAAAGTTACAAATACGGGTGTGTCCTTGGCACACATGGTCATGGGAAGCAGATGACCCACCCACTGTTCATTCACACAATTTGCATGTAGTTCATAAAGAGGAGACAAAACCTTATTTTTTACCTGTACCTGGCGGCAGTCAGTGCACGTTTTCAAGGTATCACCTAGTGAGAGACCAGTAAAAGACAACGTCCACTGACTCTCGCTGGATACAAACACAGTCTCTAGAAATAAACACTTCACTTCCTTCAAGGAACCTATTTTACCCCAGCTTACATCATGCCAGGCCTGCTGACATTTCGCAAATTCGGAAACCTCTACCTCATGGGGTTTAACATGGCCCCATTTTTCAGCATCCCAAAACTCTTTCACTAAGGTGCACCATGGCTGAGCCATCACTTCAACCAGTCTTTCAGAAGATCCAAATCTTCCACAATCTCTTACAATTTTCCTGCTTACATTATCTTTCTCAGGGACTTTATCCATCATCATTTTGAAGTGACCACACAGTTCCATCATAGCCTTCCCAGGACCCGGCTCCAATGCCAATCCCATCTCTCCAGCTTCCAGAATGTGTAGCACCACCTCATAGTCCCACGTCATCCTGGGCGGACTGGCAGACTGGTGCACTAGTGCCATCGACCTCATCTTAGCCAAGAATTTTCTGAAACCGAGAAAAAACACCGCCGGGGAAACATCACCATCCTCACGTAGCACAGGACTTAATGATTCCAGAGTGCTTCCCCACACGGTAATGAAAGGGAGGGGAATTCCCTCCTTCCAGTCCTTCTGGTACTGGGGAAAACAAACATGCATTGCCCTGAGAGACTGGGAAAACCATGGAGCTTTTCTTTGACTCCTAGGATGGTATACATTGGTAAATTTAACCTCAAGTAGGCCTCTCAAAACTACATGACATTTCATAAAATATGACTTCTGGGTGATTTGTGCAAAGCCTAAGAGACAAAAATGTTTCACCAGAAATCTCAAAACCACACACACAAAATTATTCAGAAAGGGTATAGACTCTGGTAACCTGTTAGAAAAGGAATTTATTAATAAACACTGATTATTTAGCTCTCCCGTCTTAACACTGAAATGCCGTTCCTTCAGAATCTGTAAAAATACTGACAAAGACACTTTAATAGTTCTGCCGCGGCCACGTAAGCACAGGTCCTCTTAAAAAGAGTCTTGCTCATTTGATCAACTCTGCAAAATAAACACTTGGTAAATTTGGGAACCACATCCTCCGCGACAACTGATAAATGAATAGCGTTCCGGAGGTCACAACCTTCCCGGGCCTCACTCAGCTGCTGCAGAGTCAGGGGATTTTTTTCCACATCAGCACCAAGACCACTTCTCCAACCGAGTTCCGGTTGAGCTGGTTCATCACTGCTCAGAGTCTCTTGCAGGTCAGACTCAATGAACAGGCTCCCCATGCCCAAACCATCACCACAGTGTGCAGAAGGGTCACAGGGAGGCACAGCTCCTGCCTTGTTCCCCTGTTTAGTCCGAAAGCACATTGAAAAATTTTCAGGTACCGTTGCTCCAATTGGGTCATTACCACCTTGTAAAGCAGGGTCCTGCAAAACCAAACATTCCTCACTTTTGAGGAGTCCCACAACGTTGTTGCCTAGTAGGTCAACTCCTGCAAAAGGTACATCTTCTGCAATACCTACAGGTAGTTACCCAGACTGGTATGCAGACTCTACCCATAACCTGTGCACTGGAGTCCTGACAGGGACTC
Organism: Cherax quadricarinatus; assembly: GCF_038502225.1. Lineage (NCBI taxonomy): Eukaryota > Metazoa > Arthropoda > Malacostraca > Decapoda > Parastacidae > Cherax > Cherax quadricarinatus. Next base: position 6,564 of record NW_027195710.1, read on the forward strand.
CAGTTATCCCTTTAAGAAAAATGTCCAATCCAGTGTAGGTGTCATCCGACACTGGCAATACACCCCTGCGAAGCAAGGTGTATGTGCTACAAGTGTCCCTCAAAGACATAACACCCGTGACCCTACCTTCATTTTGGTGTAAGGCCACAGTAGACTTACTTGAATAGACCTTCATCCGAGGGTCAAAGACAGCTGGTCTTCTTTGGATACCTTGGGGCAAGACTGCAATGCAAGCCACATCATGTGTAATCGGTGTATTTACTGGAGAAGCATCTGCCGCAGCCTGGTCCCTAAGCATCTTTCGACAATATGGCTGCAGGTGGCCCTGTTTATTGCAATATGTACAGTGATAAGGTTTAAAGGCCCCCTGCCCATTTGACCTAGGTTGGATCCCTTGGTTCTGGGGAACTGGGCTCGTCCCACCTGTTCCTTGTAGTCCTGGACCTGTGACAGCTGACTTAAAACCTCCTCGAATGGGTACTGGTAAATTAGGGTTATTAAAACTCTTGTGGTTATTAGGCTGATAAATGGGTGGCTTAAACTTCTGAAATTTCTTATTCCTATTGGTGGGTGGAGAAAACTTACCAAATTTTTGGTTAGTTAAAAATCTGTCACCCAGCTCTAAAGCATTATTAAAATCATCAAGATCCTTCTCCTCAAGATATGCCTTAAGGTCAGAAGGAACATTTCCCAAAAGATTCTCTAACAAAATTAAGGTAATTACACCTTCATAATTGCCTACCACCCCCTTTGAGCGACACCACCTATTTAGAAGTGACATCTTCTCCTTACCATATTCCACCAAAGACTGCCCTGACTGAAACTTTAGTCCTCTGAATTTCTGCCTGTACCTTTCCGGCAACATTTGATACGCCAGTAAAACTACCTCTTTTAGCTTATGATAATCAGAAAAGGCAGATCCTTCTAAAGAACTAATAGCCTGTAACCCTTTATCAACTAATTGGGTTCTTGCTAATGTCGCCCATTCCTTTTCCGGCCAAACTTGGGATTTGGCCGTACTTTCAAATAACAGAAAAAACTGGTCTGGGTCTTTCTCTAGGAATTTGGGCACAAATTTTATGGGTTTATCCAAATGAAAAACATCTACCCTTGTGTCTGTCTCGATGAGAAGCAAGCTGCCTCTCTTTAGCTCTTTCTTGAGCCCTAAGCTCCTCTAACGCTCTCTGTTCCTGGATCTTTGTGCGCTCAATTATTAACCGTTCCTTTCCTTCTGCAACTAGGGCTTATTTCATTTGTAAAATTACTACTTCCTTATCCAGGTCCCTATCATGGGGATTTGATTCAATGTCACCTTCCAAATACATGTCATCCTCAGAATTTTCACCAGTGTCAGCCATTTTGGGAAATAATAGCACCAAATCTTACTACCAGCCACAGAACTTACTGATATAAAATAATAAAGCACACAGCAAGGTACATATACTGAAGTAGTATATTCACAAGGAGTTGTCATGTGACTCCCTCAAATTAAACAGGATTGCACACAAAAAGAAAACCCTGGCAGAAAAAAAAATAAGAGCTACTGCACCTGCAAAGGTAAATTATTCCCAGAAATTTAGGTGAGCATAACCCCCTAAAAATCAGCAAGATTGTACCTGCAAGGGTAAATTATGCACAAAATATTAAGTATTAATAACACCCTAAAAATCAACAATATGGTACAGAAAGGTAAATGATTTATAGAGTATTAATTAATAATAACACCCTAAAAACCAGCAATATTGCAAACAAAAGTAAATTATTCACAGGGTATTAATTAACAATAACACCCTAAAAACCAGCAATGTTGCACACAAAAGTAAATTATTCACAGGGTATTAATTAATAATAACACCCTAAAAACCAGCAATATTACAAACAAAGGTAAATTATTATTTTAGTGTGAGTGTTATAGTGAATGCTTCCTCTGACCAACCCAGTAAAGAATGATTATTGACTTTCCAGGTTGCAAACTTGAATTACCACATAAAATTTGATAATTCTCCCATATACAGGCCCCCATGTTATGCAAAAATGTGGGATAGCTGGGGGCTTGAGCCTGGTCTAAGGGCAAAGGTAAAAGTTATCTACATACTAGCCCAAACCAGCCACCCAGGGCTATCCCAGACAAAACAGAAAGCGCTAAACTGGTATGTGTACTTAAAGGGGTTGGGTAGCAGAGGGTTATTCAAAAATCCCAATTAGGAAAATATATCTATTTAGTCACCATAACATAACATAACAGAAAAACCTTAATCCTCAACGCCCAAATGAGGGTACACAAACAACAGCTGGCTGGAGGTCCAGCCACCATAACCACTATGCCTCATCAGCGCCAGGCCCACTCTACTCCACACCTCATTTCTTATTTCCTCACTCCTCCCACAGCACCCTGATCATGTCAGAGCCTGGGTGAACATACAGGTAAGCCATATGAGAGCTTGAGTTGGATAAACAAAATGAGAGCACAATTACAAACTTATCTTAAATACACAGCATCTCCGACGCCAGCCTCTATACACCATCTAACGTCACGTGACTCCCTCATGATTGATTTACACGATCAAATGTACCTTTCAGAACTATCCCAAATATTTTTAGATTTATGTGGGAAACAAGACCGACATCTTCCAATATGACAAAAAAGTTATGAAACTTATTTTTTTTTAGCATGAAGATAAGGTTTATTTTAGAAAAGGTACGTACCTCATGATGGAATTAGAGGTGTTCTATCAGCAGCAAGTGTCAAAACCACTTTTCCAAGTACCGCTGAGAACGACTCACCTGCCAAATGCAATTTTTCGTAAATTTTGCATATTTCATTTACTTTTTGGCCGATATGATTGAAACTTCAGCACAGGATGTTTTATATAAGCTTCTAATAGTACACCAAAAATGAACGTAATCGGTTGAAAAATAAAGAAGTTGATATATACACCGGAAGGTTCCCTCAAACCACGCTTACTCCGCGTACCCAAACATCCTTGGAAAATAAATCATTAACAGAATTTCTTTATAATTACAGTTAGAGTACTTTACAGTACCCCCAAATGCACATTATCAATTATAAAATTATTCTTTTATGGCACACTTCTCCACTATATGTACATTACGATGTCATGCAGAACACTGCATAACAACCACTGCCACAAGTACACAACCACTACTTATATACGCACAGATGTGTACACATTCTCATAAGTCTATAATTTCTTACACAGCTGTTATAGTGAAATTATATTGCAAAGACAATGTAAAGGAAATAGTGAAAATCTTAAGAAAAATTTTTTATGGAATCCTGGTTAAACCAAATGTAGAATATTGTTAATAATGTGATGATTTAAATAAGTGACAAGTGAGAGACACTTTTATTAGATGAGAGACACTTGTATTGTTGAATTGGATGAGAGGCACATGTATTGTTGTATTGGATAAGA
>NW_027195710.1:12500-27500 GCF_038502225.1 Cherax quadricarinatus
TGTAACATCTTCCTTAACTAAGTCTCCCAAATTGACATTTATATCTCCGAAAACAATTATGTTGACTCAGAATTCACAAAATATTCACTGAGTACTTCTCAGTATCATAGTCTTCTCTCATCAACACTTATCTCCACTATATGAATTAATACAAATATTGCTGTAACAACTCTCTGGTGACAAAGTTGACCATCATGGTAGTCTGACCATCATAGTAGTCTGACCATCATAGTAGTCTGACCATCATGGTAGTCTGACCATCATGGTAGTCTGACCATCATGGTAGTCTGACCATCATGGTAGTCTGACCATCATGGTAGTCTGACTATCATAGTAGGTGGTAGACAAAGTTGACCATCATGGTAGTCTGACCATCATGACCATCATGGTAGTCTGACCATCATGGTAGTCTGACCATCATGGTAGTCTGACCATCATGGTAGTCTGACCATCATAGTAAGCTGACCATCATGGTAGTCTGACCATCATGGTAGTCTGACCATCATGGTAGTCTGACCATCATGGTAGTCTGACCATCATGGTAGTCTGACCATCATGGTAGTCTGACCATCATGGTAGTCTGACCATCATGGTAGTCTGACCATCATGGTAGTCTGACCATCATGGTAGTCTGACCATCATGGTAGTCTGACCATCATGGTAGTCTGACCATCATGGTAGTCTGACCATCATGGTAGTCTGACCATCATGGTAGTCTGACCATCATGGTAGTCTGACCATCATGGTAGTCTGACCATCATGGTAGTCTGACCATCATGGTAGTCTGACCATCATGGTAGTCTGACCATCATGGTAGTCTGACCATCATGGCAGTCTGACCATCATGGTAGTCTGACCATCATGGTAGTCTGACCATCATGGTAGTCTGACCATCATGGTAGTCTGACCATCATGGTAGTCTGACCATCATGGCAGTCTGACCATCATGGTAGTCTGACCTGTTTGCCATCAGTGTGTGACTCACAGTTGTGTCATAAACATTGTTTGCCATCAGTGTGTGACTCACAGTTGTGTCATAAACATTGTTTGCCATCAGTGTGTGACTCACAGTTGTGTCATAAACATTGTTTGCCATCATCACAGTTGTGTCATAAACATTGTTTGCCATCAGTGTGTGACTCACAGTTGTGTCATAAACATTGTTTGCCATCAGTGTGTGACTCACAGTTGTGTCATAAACATTGTTTGCCATCAGTGTGTGACTCACAGTTGTGTCATAAACATTGTTTGCCATCAGTGTGTGACTCACAGTTGTGTCATAAACATTGTTTGCCATCAGTGTGTGACTCACAGTTGTGTCATAAACATTGTTTGCCATCAGTGTGTGACTCACAGTTGTGTCATAAACATTGTTTGCCATCAGTGTGTGACTCACAGTTGTGTCATAAACATTGTTTGCCATCAGTGTGTGACTCACAGTTGTGTCATAAACATTGTTTGCCATCAGTGTGTGACTCACAGTTGTGTCATAAACATTGTTTGCCATCAGTGTGTGACTCACAGTTGTGTCATAAACATTGTTTGCCATCAGTGTGTGACTCACAGTTGTGTCATAAACATTGTTTGCCATCAGTGTGTGACTCACAGTTGTGTCATAAACATTGTTTGCCATCAGTGTGTGACTCACAGTTGTGTCATAAACATTGTTTGCCATCAGTGTGTGACTCACAGTTGTGTCATAAACATTGTTTGCCATCAGTGTGTGACTCACAGTTGTGTCATAAACATTGTTTGCCATCAGTGTGTGACTCACAGTTGTGTCATAAACATTGTTTGCCATCAGTGTGTGACTCACAGTTGTGTCATAAACATTGTTTGCCATCAGTGTGTGACTCACAGTTGTGTCATAAACATTGTTTGCCATCAGTGTGTGACTCACAGTTGTGTCATAAACATTGTTTGCCATCAGTGTGTGACTCACAGTTGTGTCATAAACATTGTTTGCCATCAGTGTGTGACTCACAGTTGTGTCATAAACATTGTTTGCCATCAGTGTGTGACTCACAGTTGTGTCATAAACATTGTTTGCCATCAGTGTGTGACTCACAGTTGTGTCATAAACATTGTTTGCCATCAGTGTGTGACTCACAGTTGTGTTGTTTGCCATCAGTGTGTGACTCACAGTTGTGTCATAAACATTGTTTGCCATCAGTGTGTGACTCACAGTTGTGTCATATACATTGTTTGCCATCAGTGTGTGTCTCACAGTTGTGTCATATACATTGTTTGCCATCAGTGTGTGACTCACAGTTGTGTCATATACATTGTTTGCCATCAGTGTGTGTCTCACAGTTGTGTCATAAACATTGTTTGCCATCAGTGTGTGACTCACAGTTGTGTCATAAACATTGTTTGCCATCAGTGTGTGACTCACAGTTGTGTCATATACATTGTCTGTGATACTGTCTAGTGTACTTAAAAAATAGTTTATAATTCTATATAATACTGAGTTCTGGTGTTTTTGAACAATATTATAAGTAAAAGATGACATGAAAGTTACACTTGTTAATAACTATCACAATGATGATGTTTGAGTTATTCTTGTCTCTTTATAAACAAAAATATATAGAAGCATCCCGTTTCATTTCAGTTTTTTTGTAAATAACTTATACAATAATATCAAATTCAGAATAGAATCATGTAGGTAGGTATAATAATTTGAAAAACATAAATGTAGCTCATAATAAAATAAAAAAATAAAAATACCTTTGGTTATTATACTCAAGTTTATTTTAAATTAATTTTATAAGAATTATTTTGAATAACATTCTCAGTAAAAACTCTAGTGTTTGCTCTTTTACCTTAGCTTATAGTATTTATTGTATTTAATTAACATTTCGTAATTATCTATATTATATTAATTATATTTATGGTGCTACATTATCTGGGTATCATAATTAATGTTAAAGTTGACAGTAGTTGTTGTACTTACAAACTTCCTCCTGAACCTCATCATCATCCTCAAAGATTCTCTTTGTAAAGAAATATTTCATGGATTCATTTTTTCAACCATTTCCTCTAGAACTTAATACTTTAGAGTTCGTACAATTAATAAGAGCATAAGAATGGAGGAACACTGCATGAGGCCTACTGGCCCATACCAGGCAGGACCATCTCAAAACCAATCATTTCCACCTTCTTATTTCTCCAACCTATTTCCAAAACTAACAAACCTTTCACACTTTTTTATTTATCTAACCTATTTTTAAATTTCTCGATGGTTTTAGCCTCTATGATCTTACTTGGTAGATTGTTACACTCACCGACAACTCTCAAAACCTGTACTTTCCTACGTACATTCTAAATTTAAATTTATTCAATTTATAACCATTATTTTGAGTTCTTTCCAGACTCAATTTCCTTGGTACTTTATTTGTATTGCCTTTGTTTATGTTTGTCTTTTACGTATATACCTAAATGTTAATATCCTCTTATTTTAGGTCTCTGGAGTGAAGGTTCAAGACTCTCAGTCTGTCCTCGTATGAAAGATGCCTTATATTATGGATTAGTTATGATTTCATTCTCTGAATGTTGTCCAATGCATTCATATCCATTCTCTAGTATGGTGACCAAAACTGAGCTGGTGAGTGTTGATAAGTGAGTGTTGATAAATGGTTCAGAGAACCGACAAAGATCTGATAAATTAGACACATGTGCAACACTTTGGGTACCTTTATTGTGGAAACGTTCCGCCACGTTCAGAGAGAGTTTGAGGTAATCAGTTCTTCAGTCTGGAGTCAGGTATTAAGTCCATCATTCGTGAAAAGAATATAGAATATGCACGAAGAAGTGACTGCAGACATATAGTAGCATGTAAGTTCTTTCTTCTCTCATATTCTGTATTCTTTTCAAGACTGATGGACTGATTACATCGAGTCCAGGCTGAGGGACTGATTACCTAAAACTCCAACTGATTTTTCACCATTCTTCTTTGTACTGGACTGATAACGCCACTGTGTGGCGAAATGTTTTCACAGTAAGGATACCGAAGCGTTGCACATGTGTCTAATTTATCATACTCTATGTGAGATCTTATTGGTGATGTGTGCACCTGTAAACTAACTTTTGAACTCCTGTTACTTAAACTTTTTGCTATTAAAACCAAGTAATCTGATAAATTTATTGCACACAATTAGGCACTGTTATCTTGGCTTCAGATTTCTACTGACAATAACTCCCATAATGGAAGTTTATCAGAGACCTTAACAATAAGACGCGTTGTCCAGGCTTCAGAATTGTCTGCTAAAATTCTTTTTGTCCCAAGATCAGATCCTCCGAACTGAGAGACTATTTTTATCTCAAAGAGCTTTTGTTAAATGTTTGTGATGGTCATTGTTGTTTATGTTAGCAAAGAAATGGTGAAAGAAATGAAGCTGTGGAAGAATTACTAAGCAAGAAAGTCTTATTAAATTATTTATTAATTATTTAGGGTAAATCACTATCTTTCTAACGATTATTCACAAGAGTTTCGTTTTAGTTTTATGCACAACTTTACATCTTACTTTGAAGGTCTTTTGATTACTGTAAACAAGTATATTTTGATAGGGAACACTATTATGCTTAGGAATCTGTTGATAATGTCACCATAGTGACTCCGACCCAACTGGAAAGTAATCCTTAACATTGGAAGAATACTTTTGAAACTTCTAAACCCAGTGAACCCTCAGTGACGTCACTGCTGTTGGAAAACTAAAACTACCGTCGCTAATTGATAATAACATCAGCTATATTTGGGAAAACATTAAAACTATCGTAAACAGAAATTTCGTCTGTATAATTATATCTTGCTTTCATTGCATCTTTTCTCTTGTAAACAGACATGAATAACTAAAACAAAATAAATGATTTGTTGTCAAGTACATGACTTATTATGTATAGTAAAACAAGATATCACTGCATAAAACAGCAGTATAGGAGATAGTAACAAAGAAACAAACTAGCCAGGTTGTGGCAGTGACTGACACAATCTTGTCAGCAGAACGAGACTATGATGGACGATTTTATTTTCACTGTCACTAATTTTTGTTGTGAATGTTTTGGGAACTTGAGTCATGGGATGACATGAATGTTAATATTGGAGACACTGTTGTGGAAGATACAGTGGGAAAGTTTACTGTGCTTGATCTCAATAACAATATACAACCTTCAACTTACCTCAATAATACCGCAAGAATGTTAACATGCAATAACGGTAAATACACACAAAAAATTGAAGCAACACGGAAGAACAGTAATGTAATTTACAAGAAGTGTAGTAGCATAAAAGACACATTAAAAAACAACAGAGTAACACAGAACAGAAGAGTAAAACAGTACAATAACACACGTAAAGTAACTCATAATAACAATACATAAATACAGAGAAGCAGTAGTATAACACACAAGTATAGTAAATTATTAGAACAATAAGTAAGATTGAACTTAAGAACAATAAGTAAGATTGAACTTAAGAACAATAAGTAAGATTGAACATAAGAACAATAAGTAAGATTGAACTTAAGAACAATAAGTAAGATTGAACTTAAGAACAATAAGTAAGATTGAACTTAAGAACAATAAGTAAGATTGAACTTAAGAACAATAAGTAAGATTGAACTTAAGGACAATAAGTAAGATTGAACTTAAGAACAATAAGTAAGATTGAACATAAGAACAATAAGTAAGATTGAACTTAAGAACAATAAGTAAGATTGAACTTAAGAACAATAAGTAAGATTGAACATAAGAACAATAAGTAAGATTGAACTTAAGAACAATAAGTAAGATTGAACTTAAGAACAATAAGTAAGATTGAACTTAAGAACAATAAGTAAGATTGAACTTAAGAACAATAAGTAAGATTGAACTTAAGAACAATAAGTAAGATTGAACTTAAGAACAATAAGTAAGATTGAACTTAAGAACAATAAGATTGAACTTAAGAACAATAAGTAAGATTGAACTTAAGAACAATAAGTAAGATTGAACTTAAGAACAATAAGTAAGATTGAACTTAAGAACAATAAGTAAGATTGAACTTAAGAACAATAAGTAAGATTGAACTTAAGAACAATAAGTAAGATTGAACTTAAGAACAATAAGTAAGATTGAACTTAAGAACAATAAGTAAGATTGAACTTAAGAACAATAAGTAAGATTGAACTTAAGAACAATAAGTAAGATTGAACATAAAGTAAGATTGAACTTAAGAACAATAAGTAAGATTGAACTTAAGAACAATAAGTAAGATTGAACTTAAGAACAATAAGTAAGATTGAACTTAAGAACAATAAGTAAGATTGAACTTAAGAACAATAAGTAAGATAGAACATAAGAACAATAAGTAAGATTGAACTTAAGAACAATAAGTAAGATTGAACTTAAGAACAATAAGTAAGATTGAACTTAAGAACAATAAGTAAGATTGAACTTAAGAACAATAAGTAAGATTGAACTTAAGAACAATAAGTAAGATTGAACTTAAGAACAATAAGTAAGATTGAACTTAAGAACAATAAGTAAGATTGAACTTAAGAACAATAAGTAAGATTGAACTTAAGAACAATAAGTAAGATTGAACTTAAGAACAATAAGATAGAACATAAGAATAATACAGCAATACGCAATAAAAATGCTGTAGAACAGTTCAGTATTACATAATAAAAATACAGTAACATACAGTAGAACAGCACAGTAATATATAATGGAAATACAGTAAAATACAGTAGAACAGTGCAGTAATACATAAAAATACAGTAACATACAGTAGAACAGTACAGTAATACATAAAAATACAATAACATACAGTAGAACAGTACAGTAATACATAAAAATACAGTAACATACAGTACAACAGTGCAGTAATACATAAAAATACAGTAACATACAGTAGAACAGTACAGTAATACATAAAAATACAGTAACATACTACTGTATGTACATAAGTACCGCACAAGAACATACAAAACAACACAGTAAAATAGGGAAACACTAGAGCAACAAACTATTACATAAAACAACAAACAGTATTAGATACATTAACAAAGTTGTAGCAGCCAGGTTGTAGGATCCACACCTGACATGAAGAGTTGTAGCAGCCAGGTTGTAGGATCCACACCTGACATGAAGAGTTGTAGCAGCCAGGTTGTAGGATCCACACCTGATAATATTTTTCGTCTAGAGGTCGAGTCTCACAGTTTCTTGTACTTATTTTCTTGCCGGAGATATTTTATGTCATTGTGAATATTTTTCTAAATATAGAGAAGGTGAGAAAAGTGAACACATGAAAAATAAGAAAGTGGAAGAGACTTTAATTGTTCAGTAATTATTTCTGGTGACTTCTTACCATCCATAGGACAGTTCATAAGTGTCTTTTTTCTTTATCTAAGACAAGTTTATTTCAATTGTCGCTTCTATACATCTTCACATTTCATGTGAAGAAATGGGAAGCTAATTACACTTAAGAATTTCCTCATTTCCTGTGTAAAATAATAGAAATTTTACATCTGTGTGAGACAGCGCAGATATGTGCATGGGAATGTGCACACATGTGTGAGACAGCGCAGATATGCGCATGAGAATGTGCACACAAGTGTGAGACAGTGCAGACATCCGCTTGAGAATGTGCACACAAGTGTGAGTGATATAAGTCTCAGAATATTAAACACAGTAAGTGTGCTTGGGAATTTGTATTTACATACTTGTTAGACTTGGACGAGAGTATTATGTGTTGTAATTTACGTGCCTGCTTGTGTGTGTGTGTGTGTGTACTCACCTATTTGTGGTTGCAGGGGCCGAGACTCAGCTCCTGGCCCCGCCTCATCACTGACCGCTACTGGGTCCTCCCTCTCCCTGCTCCATGAGCTTCATCATACCTCGTCTTAAAACTATGTATGGTTCCTGCCTCCACTACATCACTTGCCAGATTATTCCACTTTCAAACAACTCTATGGCTGAAGAAATACATCCTAACATCCCTTTGACTCATCTGAGTCTTCAATTTCCAATTGAGGCCCCTTGTTTTTATGTCGTTATCATGTCTTCCCTGACCCTCCTGTCCTCCAGTGTTGTCAGGCCGATTTCCCTTAACTTTTCTTCGTAGGATATTCCCCTTAGCTCTGGAACCAGCCTTGTTACAAATCTTTGCACATTCTCTAATTTCTTGACGTGCTTGACCAGGTGTGAGTTCCAAACTGGTGCTGCGTACTCCAATATGAGCCTGTTGTACACAGTGTACAGTCTTGAATGATTCCTTTCTGAGGTATCGGAACGCTATTCTCAGGTTTGCCAGGAGCCCATATGCCGCAGCAGTTATCTGGTTAATGTGTGCTTCCGGAGATGTTCTCGGTATTAAGCTCACCCCTAGATCTCCTTGAGTGAGGTTTGCAGTCTTTGGCCACCTAGCCTATACTCTGTCTGCGGTCTTCTTTGCCTTTCCCCGATCTTCATGACTTTGCATTTGGCGGGGCTAAATTCTAGGAGCCAGTTGCTGGACCACGCGTCCAGCCTGTCTAAGTCTCTTTGTAGTCCTATCTGATCCGCATCTGATATAATTCTCCTCATTAACTTCACATCATCTGCAAACAGGGACACTTCTGAGTCTATCTCTTCCGTCATGTCATTCACATATACCAAGAACAGCACTCGTCCCAGACTGGGCCCTGTGGGACCCCTCTCGTCAAAGGCTCCGACTGTGATACCTCATCACGTACCGTAACTCGCTCTTGTCTCCCTGTCAGGTATTCTCTGATCCATTGCAGTGCCCTTCCTGTTATACATGCCTGATCCTCTAGCTTCTGCACTACTCTCTTGTGAGGAACTATGTCGAAGGCTTTGTTGCAGTCAACCCACCCTCCCTCTCATGTCTTACTTCAGTTGCCTTGTCATAAAACTCCAATAGGTTTGTGGCACAGGATTTACCTTCCATGAATCTGTGCCGACTGTCGTTTATAATCTAGTTCCGTTCCAGGTGCTCCACCACTCTCCTCCTGATAATCTTCACCATCAGTTTGCATACTATACACATCAGTAATTCTGGTCTATAGTTTAGTGCCTCGTTTCTGTCTCTTAAAGATGGGGACTACATTTGCCATCTTCTTCCATTCTCTAGCGCTAATAGTTTTTGCCTCCCTACACCTGCTGGTAAACCAGGGGCTCGTTCTGGTCTTCCCATTATTTCTGGTACCCTTGGGAGCAAACCTTTCCTCTGCCTCCTTGCATTTTGTAGTTACGTAGCCCATCATTTCGTGTACTGACTTTGTGTGTGTGTGCGTGGGTGTGTACTCACCTAGTTCTCACCTAGTTGAGGTTGCAGGGGTCGAGTCCAAGCTCCTGGCCCTGCCTCTTCACTGGTCGCTAATAGGTCACTCTCCCTGAACCGTGAGCTTTATCATACCTCTGCTTAAAGCTATGTATGGATCCTGCCTGCACTAAATCGCTTCCCAAACTATTCCACTTCTTGACTATTCTGGCTGAAGAAATACTTCCTAACATCCCTGTGATTTATCTGTGTCTTCAACTTCCAACTGTGTCCCCTTGTTGCTGTGTCCCATCTCTGGAACATTCTGTCTTTGTCCACCTTGTCAATTCCTCTCAGCATTTTGTATGTCGTTATCATGTCCCCCCTATCTCTCCTGTCCTCCAGTTTCGTCAGGTCGATTTCCCTTAACCTCTCCTCGTAGGACAAACCCCTTAGCTCTGGGACTAGTCTTGTTGCTAACCTTTGTGTTTTCTCTAGTTTCTTTACGTGCTTGGCTAGGTGTGGGTTCCAAACTGGTGCCGCATACTCCAATATGGGCCTAACGTACACGGCGTACAGGGTCCAGAACGATTCCTTATTAAGATGTCGGAATGCTGTTCTGAGGTTTGCTAGGCGACCATATTCTGCAGCAGTTATTTGGTTGATTTGCGCTTCAGGAGATGTGCCTGGCGTTATACTTACCCCAAGATCTTTTTCCTTGAGTGAGGTTTGTAGTCTCTGGCCCCCTAGACTGTACTCCGTCTGCGGTCTTCTTTACCCTTCCCCAATCTTCATGACTTTGTACTTGATTAAACTTGATTAAACTCTAGGAGCCAATTGCTGGACCAGGTGTGCAGCCTGTCCAGATCTCTTTGCAGTTCTGCCTGGTCTTCAATAGAATGAATTTTTCTCATGAACTTCACGTCATCTGCAAACAGAGACACTTCGGAGTCTATTCCTTCCGTCATGTCGTGTGTGTGTGTGTGTGTGTGTGTGTACTCACCTATTTGTACTCACCTATTTGTGGTTGCAGGGGTCGAGTCCTAGCTCCTGGCCCCGCCTCTTCACCGCTTGCTACTAGGCCCTCTCTCTCCCCGCTCCATGAGCTTTATCAAACCTCGTCTTAAAACTGTGTATGGTTCCTGCCTCCACTACGTCATTTTCTAGGCTATTCCACTGCCTTACAACTCTATGACTGAAGAAATACTTCCTACTATCTCTCTGACTCATTTGTGTCTTCAACTTCCAATTGTGGCCTCTTGTTTCTGTGTCCCCTCCCTGGAACATCCTGTCTTTGTCCACCTTGTCTATTCCACGCAGTATTTTATATGTCGTTATCATGTCTCCCCTGACCCTCCTGTCCTCCAGTGTCGTCAGGCCGATTTCCCTTAATCTTTCTTCATAGGACATTCCCCTTAGCTCTGGAACTAGCCTTGTCGCAAACCTTTGTACTTTCTCTAGTTTCTTGACGTGCTCCTCGTGCTCTTGACGTCCCTCCTTATCTGCGCATACTCGTTTCTGGCTCTTCTACTAATCTCCTTGTTTTCCTGGGTCCTATGCCTCCTGTACCTTTTCCATTCTCTGTTGCACTTAGTTTTTGCCTCCCTACACCTTCGGGTAAACCAAGGACTCGTTTTGGTCTTCCTATTATTTCTGTTTCCCTTGGGAACAAAACTTTCCTCTGCCTCCTTGCACTTTGTTGCCACATATTCCATCATCTCGTTTACTGATTTTCCTACCATTTCTCTGTCCCACTGAACCTCCTGCAGGAAGTTTCTTATACCTGTGTAGTCCCCCATTTTATAGTTTGGCCTGTCCCCTTCAGTTCCTGTTACCTTCTCCACTTGTAACTCTACTATATAGTCAAAACTCAGAACCACATGATCGCTAGCTCCAAGGGGCCTCTCGTAAGTGATGTCCTCAATGTCTGAACTGCTCAGGGTGAACACAAGATCCAGTCTTGCTGGCTCATCCTCCCCTCTCTCTCTGGTTGTGTCCCTGACATGTTGATGCATGAGGTTTTCAAGTACCACATCCATCATCTTGGCTCTCCATGTTTCGGGACCCCCATGTGGCTCCAGGGTTTCCCAGTCGATCTCCCTGTGGTTGAAATCGCCCATTACCAGTAACTTTGCTCTGCTCGAGTGAGCTCTTCTTGCCACCTCAGCCAGTGTGTCCACCATCACCCTGTTGCTTTCTTCGTACTCCTCTCTTGGCCTCCTGCAGTTCTGTGGTGGGTTATACATCACTCCAATGACTACTTTATGTTCTCCGGACTGAATTGTACCTACAATGTAGTCTCTTTCTCCAATCATGTCCATGCCTTCCATTTCCTCAAATCCCCATTGGTGTTTTATGAGCAGTGCAACCCCTCCTCCCCCTCTACTCCTTCTATCTTTCCTCAGGATCTGATATCCTGTTGGGAAGATTGTGTCTGTTATTGTCTCAGCGAGTTTTGTTTCTGTGACTGCTATGATGTCTGGGGATTTTTCACTGATTCTTTCATTCCACTCCTCATGTTTATTCGTTATTCCATCCGTGTTTGTGTACCAAACCTTTAGTTTCTTTTCTATCATTGTGGTCATGCAAGAATATTAGGGTTGGGGGAGCGAGAGCCTTGGTGGGGGCCTATATGGGGCTGTGGTGTAGGTGGGGTTTGTGTTGATGGGGGTGGGGTCAGAATGCCCATAAGGGACAGCTGTTGGGGTGAGGTTTGTGATATGGGGGTTGGTGGCAGAGGGAACAGTGAGTGGGTTGTAGTATAGGTTGCTCAGTTGCGTTGGGAATGTCGCGGGTGGAGTCTTTTGGTGGGAGATTCTGTGGGGTGTGTTTGCCCTTCCTCCTGTGTCTGGGTCCTGCTCATTTTCATTGCTTCTCGTTCCTCCTTGCGTCTCTGTACCCTCTCTTTCAGTGTAGTCCTTTTTCCTTGTGTTCTGTCGCGGTCGAGGTATACTCTCTGGTACCCCTCTTTGTCCCTCAGTCTTGCTTTCTCTTGCAGAATCCTGGTTCGAACTGATTCTTCCTTGAAAGTTACTCTGACAGGCCGTATCCTTCCACTCGCAAACCACCCAATTCTCTGAAAATTTGTCACCTGGGTCATATTGCCCTCCCCTATTGTTTTCATGATGCCTTCAATCATTTTTTTCTCCTCCTGTTTTATTTCTTCAAAGTTGGCCCCCTTGGCTTCTTGGAGCCCGTACACAAAAACTGACCTCGCCCTTTCCTCCTCCCACTGAGTCTCCATCTGCTTCCTCTGAGGCATTTTATTTCCTTCCATTGACATGTTCTTGCCTTCAGTCCCTGTCATATCTGAAACTTCTATTCTCAGTGAACTGTCTTTCCTGACCAGCTGTCCCTTGCTACTGCAGTTGGCTGTTAGAATCTCTGCATATAGCAAACCTTCATTGTCTTCGGACCTGTCGTTTGATCTTAGTGTGCTCATCGTCTTTTCCCTGGCCCCACGTGGGTCTGATAGGGCCTTCGTGTACGGCATGTCTCCGTTGTTGCTTACCATCCCCTTGTCTGCGCCTGACTTTGAATTTCCTGATGTCACATCTGAATTGTCATTTGTCTCTCTAATCTGTTTCAGGCTTTGCAGTTTCTCTTCTAAGCACTGTATCCTAGCTTCTGCTGCTAAGACCTGTACTTCCCACTTCCTGCACTCTTCAGCTATCCGCTCCTCCATTTTCTTACCAAGCTCTACTATCTTCCTTCCCCACTCTTCCTCCCTTTTTTGGAGCTCTAACTCCCAGTCTTTCCTCCCTGGTTCGTCTACCAGATCTCTGGTTTTCCGTCCTCTAAGGCCACCCTTTTTTTTTTTTTTTTTTGTCTGTGTGTGTGTGTGTGTGTGTGTGTGTGTGTGTGTGTGTGTGTGTGTGTGTGTGTGTGTGTGTGTGTGTGTGTGTATGTGTGTGTGTGTGTGTGTGTACTCACCTAATTGTGGTTGCAGGGGTCGAGACTCAGCTCCTGGCCCCGCCTCTTCATTGATTGCTACTGGGTCCTCTCTCTCTCTCTCCTTCCTGAGCTTTGTCATACCTCTTCTTAAAACTATGTATGGTTCCTGCCTCCACTACTTCACTTGCTAGGCTATTCCACTTGCTGACAACTCTATGACTGAAGAAATACTTCCTACTATCTCTCTGACTCATTTGTGTCTTCAACTTCCAATTGTGGCCTCTTGTTTCTGTGTCCCCTCCCTGGAACATCCTGTCTTTGTCCACCTTGTCTATTCCACGCAGTATTTTATATGTCGTTATCATGTCTCCCCTGACCCTCCTGTCCTCCAGTGTCGTCAGGCCGATTTCCCTTAATCTTTCTTCATAGGACATTCCCCTTAGCTCTGGAACTAGCCTTGTCGCAAACCTTTGTACTTTCTCTAGTTTCTTGACGTGCTCCTCGTGCTCTTGACGTCCCTCCTTATCTGCGCATACTCGTTTCTGGCTCTTCTACTAATCTCCTTGTTTTCCTGGGTCCTATGCCTCCTGTACCTTTTCCATTCTCTGTTGCACTTAGTTTTTGCCTCCCTACACCTTCGGGTAAACCAAGGACTCGTTTTGGTCTTCCTATTATTTCTGTTTCCCTTGGGAACAAAACTTTCCTCTGCCTCCTTGCACTTTGTTGCCACATATTCCATCATCTCGTTTACTGATTTTCCTACCATTTCTCTGTCCCACTGAACCTCCTGCAGGAAGTTTCTTATACCTGTGTAGTCCCCCATTTTATAGTTTGGCCTGTCCCCTTCAGTTCCTGTTACCTTCTCCACTTGTAACTCTACTATATAGTCAAAACTCAGAACCACATGATCGCTAGCTCCAAGGGGCCTCTCGTAAGTGATGTCCTCAATGTCTGAACTGCTCAGGGTGAACACAAGATCCAGTCTTGCTGGCTCATCCTCCCCTCTCTCTCTGGTTGTGTCCCTGACATGTTGATGCATGAGGTTTTCAAGTACCACATCCATCATCTTGGCTCTCCATGTTTCGGGACCCCCATGTGGCTCCAGGGTTTCCCAGTCGATCTCCCTGTGGTTGAAATCGCCCATTACCAGTAACTTTGCTCTGCTCGAGTGAGCTCTTCTTGCCACCTCAGCCAGTGTGTCCACCATCACCCTGTTGCTTTCTTCGTACTCCTCTCTTGGCCTCCTGCAGTTCTGTGGTGGGTTATACATCACTCCAATGACTACTTTATGTTCTCCGGACTGAATTGTACCTACAATGTAGTCTCTTTCTCCAATCATGTCCATGCCTTCCATTTCCTCAAATCCCCATTGGTGTTTTATGAGCAGTGCAACCCCTCCTCCCCCTCTACTCCTTCTATCTTTCCTCAGGATCTGATATCCTGTTGGGAAGATTGTGTCTGTTATTGTCTCAGCGAGTTTTGTTTCTGTGACTGCTATGATGTCTGGGGATTTTTCACTGATTCTTTCATTCCACTCCTCATGTTTATTCGTTATTCCATCCGTGTTTGTGTACCAAACCTTTAGTTTCTTTTCTATCATTGTGGTCATGCAAGAATATTAGGGTTGGGGGAGCGAGAGCCTTGGTGGGGGCCTATATGGGGCTGTGGTGTAGGTGGGGTTTGTGTTGATGGGGGTGGGGTCAGAATGCCCATAAGGGACAGCTGTTGGGGTGAGGTTTGTGATATGGGGGTTGGTGGCAGAGGGAACAGTGAGTGGGTTGTAGTATAGGTTGCTCAGTTGCGTTGGGAATGTCGCGGGTGGAGTCTTTTGGTGGGAGATTCTGTGGGGTGTGTTTGCCCTTCCTCCT
>NW_027195710.1:30000-143775 GCF_038502225.1 Cherax quadricarinatus
GATTTCCCTTAATCTTTCTTCATAGGACATTCCCCTTAGCTCTGGAACTAACCTTGTCGCAAACCTTTGTACTTTCTCTAGTTTCTTGACGTGCTTTATCAAGTGCGGGTTCCAAACAGGTGCTGCATACTCCAGTATGGGCCTGACATACACGGTGTACAGTTTCTTGAATGATTCCTTACTAAGGTATCGGAATGCTGTTCTCAGGTTCGCCAGGCGCCCATATGCTGCAGCAGTTATCTGATTGATGTGTGCTTCCGGAGACATGCTCGGTGTTATACTCACCCCAAGATCTTTCTCCTTGAGTGAGGTTTGCAGTCTTTGGCCACCTAGCCTATACTCTGTCTGTGGTCTTCTGTGCCCTTCCCCTATCTTCATGACTTTGCATTTGGCAGGATTAAATTCGAGAAGCCATTTGCTGGACCAGGTGTCCAATCTGTCCAGGTCTCTTTGAAGTCCTGCCTGGTCCTCATCAGATTTAATTCTCCTCATTAACTTCACATCATCTGCAAACAGGGACACTTCTGAGTCTAACCCTTCCGTCATGTCGTTCACATATACCAAAAATAGCACTGGTCCTAGGACCGACCCCTGTGGGACCCCGCTCGTCACAGGTGCCCACTGTGATACATCATTACGTACCATGACTCGTTGTTGCCTCCCTGTCAGGTATTCTCTGATCCATTGCAGTGCCCTTCCTGTTATATGCGCCTGATGCTCTAGCTTCTGCACTAATCTCTTGTGAGGAACTGTGTCAAAGGCCTTCTTGCAGTCCAAGAAGATGCAATCAACCCACCCCTCTCTCTCTTGTCTTACTTCTGTTATTTTATCATAAAACTCCAGAAGGTTTGTGACACAGGATTTGCCTTCCGTGAATCCGTGCTGGTTGGCATTTATACTCCTGTTCCGTTCCAGGTGCTCCACCACTCTCCTCCTGATAATCTTCTCCATAATTTTGCATACTATACACGTCAATGACACAGGTCTATAGTTTAGTGCCTCTTTTCTGTCTCCTTTTTTGAAAATGGGAACTACATTTGCCGTCTTCCATACCTCAGGTAGTTGCCCAGTTTCCAGGGATGTGTTGAAGATTGTGGTAAGTGGCACGCACAACATATCTGCTCCCTCTCTAAGGACCCACGGAGAGATGTTGTCCGGTCCCATTGCCTTTGAGGTATCGATGTCCCTTAGCAGTTTCTTCACCTCCTCCTCATCTGTATGTATGTCGTCCAACACTTGTTGGTGTATTCCTTGCTGGTGTCCCCATCTGGTCTGTCCCCCCAGAGTCCTTCCTGTCTCTACTGTAAATACTTCCTTAAATCTCGTGTTGAGCTCCTCACATACCTCTTGATCGTTTCTTTTGAGTTCTCCACCTTCTTTCCTCAGCCTTATCACCTGGTCCTTGACTGTTGTCTTCCTCCTAATGTGGCTATACAGCAGTTTCGGGTCAGATTTGACTTTCGATGCTATGTCGTTTTCATACTGTCGCTGGGCCTCCCTCCTTATCTGCGCATACTCGTTTCTGGCTCTTCTACTAATCTCCTTGTTTTCCTGGGTCCTATGCCTCCTGTACCTTTTCCATTCTCTGTTGCACTTAGTTTTTGCCTCCCTACACCTTCGGGTAAACCAAGGACTCGTTTTGGTCTTCCTATTATTTCTGTTTCCCTTGGGAACAAAACTTTCCTCTGCCTCCTTGCACTTTGTTGCCACATATTCCATCATCTCGTTTACTGATTTTCCTACCATTTCTCTGTCCCACTGAACCTCCTGCAGGAAGTTTCTCATACCTGTGTAGTCCCCCCTTTTATAGTTTGGCCTGTCCCCTTCAGTTCCTGTTACCTTCTCCACTTGTAACTCTACTATATAGTCAAAACTCAGAACCACATGATCGCTAGCTCCAAGGGGCCTCTCGTAAGTGATGTCCTCAATGTCTGAACTGCTCAGGGTGAACACAAGATCCAGTCTTGCTGGCTCATCCTCCCCTCTCTCTCTGGTTGTGTCCCTGACGTGTTGATGCATGAGGTTTTCAAGTACCACATCCATCATCTTGTGTGTGTGTGTGTGTGTGTGTGTGTGCGTGTGCGTGTGTGTATGTGTGTGTGTGTGTGTGTGTGTATGTATGTGTGTGTGTGTGTATGTGTCTGTGTCTGTGTCTGTGTGTGTGTGTGTGTGTGTGTGTGTGTATGTGTGTGTGTGTGTGTGTGTGTAAGTGTGTGTGTGTATATATGTATGTGTGTGTGTGTGTGTGTGTATGTGTGTGTGCGTGTGTGTGTATGTGTGTGTGTGTAGGTGTGTGTGTGTGTGTGTGTGTGTGTGTGTGTGTGTGTGTGTGTGTGTGTGTGTGTGTGTGTGTGTGTGTGTATGTGTGTGTGTATATATGTATGTATGTGTGTGTGTGTGTGTGTGTGTGTGTGTGTGTGTGTGTGTGTGTGTGTGTGTGTGTGTGTGTGTGTGTGTGTATGCGCGCCCGTGTGTGTGTATGCGCGCTCGTGTGTGTGTATGCGCGCTCGTGTGTGTGTGTATGCGCGCTCGTGTGTGTGTATGTGTGCGTGTGCTCGTGCGTGTGTACTCACCTATATATTCTCGTAGATTTCAACACTTCATTAATTTGATGTCAGTGTTTGGAATTTTTCGCTGTAACCAATGATCTTATTGACCTTCTCCCCTTGTTAACATTCAATCTTTCTTCACCAACAATCCTTTTTTACGGTGACATGGGAAGCTTCCCCAGTACCAGCTGTATAATTACTGCTGTAACTTGCAACTACACTACACTAAACACTATGTTCTTTTGTTCTTCTCAAAGCGCACTGATATTTTCTTGAAGTATTTTTGGGAATGTGTAAATGTACTTTACGGTTCTCGTGCATTTTCAACATTCTTTTAGCTCGAAGGCCAGACGGAAAATCACTATTTGTTTGGAGTTCACACCCAATACACATGTGACTTTCTTAACACAAGAACCGGGGATGCAATGACCACACAGAGATGTAGTGATCTCTGTTATCGTTAGTAACAAAATATATATGAAGGCCACATTCTTATACATAGTAACACCAGAGATACAAATATCACACTGTTATTCACAGTAGCGCCAGAGATACAAAGATTACGTTGTTTTACACAGTAATACTAGAGATACCGTGATCACATTAGTGTACATTGTAACACCAGAAATAGAGGGATCAGGCTGAGATACATAGTAACACCAGAGATGCAATGATCATCCTGTGATACATAGCAAAATCCCCCTCCCCAAAAAAAAAAACTAAACAAATACGATACATAAATGAAAGGATCAGATGAAAAACATATGGTGTGGCTGGCTGGGAGGTTCCTGTCTTCTGGCTGGACCAGGTTTACAGGATACAATGATCACATGTAATAACATGGGAGGATACACACATTTCTTTGTGACCTCCCCTGTTATTATATCTACCTGTATATTGATATTATATATGGGCAGTGTTGCATGGAGTTACCCTCACAACACACACTCAACACTCATTAACACTGCTATAATGTGTTCTTCACTAGCAACTATATATCAGTTGGTTATAAATGACCATTATTTTTAAAGGGATGGACCGGTAAGCCAACGGAAGGCCTCGGTCAGATGACCAAAGCTCCAAAGGCATGTCATCATCTGACTAAGACCTGCGTCAGGAAACACTTGTTCTGTTTCCTGACAAACCTTACCTAACCTAACCTGTGTTCTTCACTCGCATAAACACTCAGCACTAACACTGTTATAATGTGTTCACTCACATAAACACTCAGCACTCATTAACACTGTTATGTGTTCTTCAGTAACATATACTCATATTACCTCTATACACACCATGTAATTGTTGTTTCGAACTGAATTCCTGTGACATTCAGATTCATTATTTACTTATCTCTTAACAAAACAAACAAGGGACAAATATACATAATTTGTATCACTGAGATTCTTATACATTGTGAAGTAACTTTGTTGTAAGAATATTTCGCTCACTATAATATATATAACAACACTAGAGATACAGAAATCATACTGTTATACATAGTAATACCATATATACATACACCAAGCTGTTATACATAGTAACACCATATATACTTACACCAAACTGTTATACATGTTAACACAGAAGATACAGAAAGATGCATAAAACTAATTTTAACAGATTAAAATCTATGGCATATAAATGTAAGAAAATAATTTACAATAACTGGCCTCACCATGGTGGTGTAACCGGACGGGAAGTTCTTCTCCTCTGGCTGGACTACGGTACGAGTCTACCCGGCTGGATGTATTTACTCAGCACAGATTTCTGTGTGTCCCTCTCTGTAAGTACATCTGTCTGTATATAATGATATTAAAACATTTGTTCTAATATCATGTATGGGGTAATGCTCCATGGTGAGGCTACATTTGAAGAGTTAAGTTCCTCTTTGAGGAAATGCTGTGTTTGGGGTTCACAGCTCTCAACGTCCCCCTCAGATGTACTATGATAGGCTTTTTTAAACAGTGTTTAGTGGGTATGTGAGTGTTGAGCCGATTATTACACATTGTTAAAGTATGTTGAGCGTGTTTGATAATGCAGAGTACACTATCACACATTGTTAAAGAATACTGAGTGGGTGTGGGAGTGTAGAACACATTAACACACATTGACACAGAGTGCAGTGACTGACCAAGTCACTGAACAAAAATCAACATAGATCAAAACGTTGTTCCATGAAAAGACTCTCCTGCAAACAATGTCTTTTCTTCACCTTTTTAAATAGCACACATCATCACCTATTTTTTAAAACATCAATACTTTGTAATTTAATATAGTAAAAAAAGTTTTGTTAGTAATTAGAGCAATTGATGTTGACATCAATTATTGTAATTTCTAGTCGCACAATGGAGTATAAAGTGACATTATAAACTCTTTTCTCTAATCTTTGACTTGTTAAGATTCAAGAAGTTGAATGTTTGCTGACACATGTAAATACACTCGAATAAGTACACATAAATAACAACATTCATGAACATTAAGCTGAACATATAAATGTTTCACTACAACATCAGTTATTTCTAACTGATCTTGTAGTTCGATGTTTTCAGGTGATACAGAGAAATGTTTGTTGAACGACTGAACAATGTTCACTACCTACAACACATCAGGTACCAGTAATGTTACCTAAAGTACCAAATATTAATATCTGAGGAAATACGCTGTGTGATGTACAATTTATAATGGTGAAGAAAATAAACTTTATCAAGTTATAACTTCATCAGTCTCAGCACTGTTATAATGTGTTCTTAACATTAACAATGTTGAGACTGATCACACACACTCAGCACTTATTAACACTGTTATAACGTGTTCTTCACTCACATACACACACTTATTAACACTGTTATAACGTGTTCTTCACTCACATACACACTCAGCACTCATTAACTGTTACAACGTGTTCTTCACTCACATACACACACTCATTAACACTGTTAAAACGTGTTCTTCACTCACATACACACACTCATTAACACTGTTAAAACGTGTTCTTCACTCACATACACACACTCATTAACACTGTTAAAACGTGTTCTTCACTCACATACACACACTCATTAACACTGTTATAACGTGTTCTTCACTCACATACACACACTCATTAACACTGTTATAACGTGTTCTTCACTGACATACACACTCAGCACTTATTAACACTGTTATAACGTGTTCTTCACTCACATACACACTCAGCACTCATTAACACTTTTATAACGTGTTCTTCACTCACATACACACTCAGCACTCATTAACACTTTTATAACGTGTTCTTCACTCACATACACACTCAGCACTCATTAACACTGTTATAAAGTGTTCTTCACTCAAAAGCTTTAAAAACCTAACAGATTCTTCATATAGGTGACAGCCAATAGATTGGTTTTACTTGCTTAAGAAATTCGTTCAGAGAAAGCATCTTCATTCTGTCCAATTGATTCTTGATCTAAGGAAATGAATCCCCTTTTCTTTTCTATAATCAAAGTTTATTACGTCTCATTCCCAAATTTCTGGCTGACATTTATAGGTTTACGGTTTGTTCCTGAGTGTACAATGTGACGCGTAGAGAGCAAGGACGAGCTTTAATTAGCAATGCAGCTTGTTAAGCTCTCTGTTATGGAACATTTTTCCATTTTTGTTGCATGACATCTGAACTGGTAGGAAGCACTGCTAGCCAGAGCTCAAGTGATTAATCAGTCTTTTTATAACTGATCTCATCATTCGAGTTTTGCAGCCATCTAATATTTCAGATTGAATAAAATATCGTGTGGAGCATCAAATGATCACACCACCAGACACTCTCTCACCTCTATGGTAAACACCATAATGTTCAACTTCACTGTACTGTTGAATTTTCACTGCTGGAGCTGAGAGTCTTCACATAATTCTGTCTTCTGTAAATGATGTTTACAGCTAGGTTTAACTTATATTTATCTGCATATAGAACACCTATTATCTAGTGTTGACACTAAAAGTACCATTGTTTATGTATTATAATCCTCATATTGACTGGACTGCACTGAACTGACGTATAACACAACCTGGTACTACACATCAGTGGAAAGTGCTTGGCTTTGTAATATACCACAAAGAATATAACCATCTGCTGCACTTTCTTTCAACACAAAAACACTTTTTATTTGGCGATTTGTATTTATATTCGTGCATTAATGATCCCATGAGAACACAACTAATGTCATCCGTACATTCCAGGGATTATAAAACGTCCCACGAGATATTGTGGCTGCATCTTGACTTTGTCTATGACACGTTTCTGCATGACGAAATTAAAACTGAAATTTACTCGATATGTTGTTGCTTTGATATTTACTTCACTTGTGTGTGTGTGTGTGTGTGTGTGTGTGTGTGTGTGTATGTGTGTGTGTGTGTGTGTGTGTGTGTGTGTGTGTGTGTGTGTGTGTGTGTGTGTGTGTGTGTGTGTGTTTGTGTTTGTGTGTGTGTGCGTGTGTGTGTGTGTGTGTGTGTGTCTGTGTGTGTGTGTGTCTGTGTGTGTGTGTGTGTGTGTGTGTGTGTGTGTGTGTGTGTGTGTGTGTACTCACCTATTTGTACTCACCTATTTGTGGTTGCAGGGGTCGAGTCCTAGCTCCTGGCCCCGCCTCTTCACCGCTTGCTACTAGGCCCTCTCTCTCCCCGCTCCATGAGCTTTATCAAACCTCGTCTTAAAACTGTGTATGGTTCCTGCCTCCACTACGTCATTTTCTAGGCTATTCCACTGCCTTACAACTCTATGACTGAAGAAATACTTCCTACTATCTCTCTGACTCATTTGTGTCTTCAACTTCCAATTGTGGCCTCTTGTTTCTGTGTCCCCTCCCTGGAACATCCTGTCTTTGTCCACCTTGTCTATTCCACGCAGTATTTTATATGTCGTTATCATGTCTCCCCTGACCCTCCTGTCCTCAAGTGTGGTCAGGCCGATTTCCCTTAATCTTTCTTCATAGGACATTCCCCTTAGCTCTGGAACTAACCTTGTCGCAAACCTATGTACTTTCTCTAGTTTCTTGACGTGCTTTATCAAGTGCGGGTTCCAAACAGGTGCTGCATACTCCAGTATGGGCCTGACATACACGGTGTACAGTGTCTTGAATGATTCCTTACTAAGGTATCGGAATGCTGTTCTCAGGTTTGCCAGGCGCCCATATGCTGCAGCAGTTATCTGATTGATGTGTGCTTCCGGAGACATGCTCGGTGTTATACTCACCCCAAGATCTTTCTCCTTGAGTGAGGTTTGCAGTCTTTGGCCACCTAGCCTATACTCTGTCTGTGGTCTTCTGTGCCCCTCCCCCATCTTCATGACTTTGCATTTGGCAGGATTAAATTCGAGAAGCCATTTGCTGGACCAGGTGTCCAGTCTGTCCAGGTCTCTTTGAAGTCCTGCCTGGTCCTCATCAGATTTAATTCTCCTCATTAACTTCACATCATCTGCAAACAGGGACACTTCTGAGTCTAACCCTTCCGTCATGTCGTTCACATATACCAAAAATAGCACTGGTCCTAGGACCGACCCCTGTGGGACCCCGCTCGTCACAGGTGCCCACTGTGATACATCATTACGTAATATGACTCGTTGTTGCCTCCCTGTCAGGTATTCTCTGATCCATTGCAGTGCCCTTCCTGTTATATGCGCCTGATGCTCTAGCTTCTGCACTAATCTCTTGTGAGGAACTTTGTCAAAGGCCTTCTTGCAGTCCAAGAAGATGCAATCAACCCACCCCTCTCTCTCTTGTCTTACTTCTGTTATTTTATCATAAAACTCCAGAAGGTTTGTGACACAGGATTTGCCTTCCGTGAATCCGTGCTGGTTGGCATTTATACTCCTGTTCCGTTCCAGGTGCTCCACCACTCTCCTCCTGATAATCTTCTCCATAATTTTGCATACTATACACGTCAATGACACAGGTCTATAGTTTAGTGCCTCTTTTCTGTCTCCTTTTTTAAAAATGGGAACTACATTTGCCGTCTTCCATACCTCAGGTAGTTGCCCAGTTTCCAGGGATGTGTTGAAGATTGTGGTAAGTGGCACGCACAACATATCTGCTCCCTCTCTAAGGACCCACGGGGAGATGTTATCTGGTCCCATTGCCTTTGAGGTATCGATGTCCCTTAGCAGTTTCTTCACCTCCTCCTCATCTGTATGTATGTCGTCCAACACTTGTTGGTGTATTCCTTGCTGGTGTCCCCATCTGGTCTGTCCCCCCAGAGTCCTTCCTGTCTCTACTGTAAATACTTCCTTAAATCTCGTGTTGAGCTCCTCACATACCTCTTGATCGTTTCTTGTGAGTTCTCCACCTTCTTTCCTCAACCTTATCACCTGGTCCTTGACTGTTGTCTTCCTCCTAATGTGGCTATACAGCAGTTTCGGGTCAGATTTGACTTTCGATGCTATGTCGTTTTCATACTGTCGCTGGGCCTCCCTCCTTATCTGTGCATAATCGTTTCTGGCTCTTCTACTAATCTCCTTGTTTTCCTGGGTCCTATGCCTCCTGTACCTTTTCCATTCTCTGTTGCACTTAGTTTTTGCCTCCCTACACCTTCGGGTAAACCAAGGACTCGTTTTGGTCTTCCTATTATTTCCGTTTCCCTTGGGAACAAAACTTTCCTCTGCCTCCTTGCACTTTGTTGCCACATATTCCATCATCTCGTTTACTGATTTTCCTACCATTTCTCTGTCCCACTGAACCTCCTGCAGGAAGTTTCTCATACCTGTGTAGTCCCCCCTTTTATAGTTTGGCCTGTCCCCTTCAGTTCCTGTTACCTTCTCCACTTGTAACTCTACTATATAGTCAAAACTCAGAACCACATGATCGCTAGATCCAAGGGGCCTCTCATAAGTGATGTCCTCAATGTCTGAACTGCTCAGGGTGAACACAAGATCCAGTCTTGCTGGCTCATCCTCCCCTCTCTCTCTGGTTGTGTCCCTGACATGTTGATGCATGAGGTTTTCAAGTACCACATCCATCATCTTGGCTCTCCATGTTTCGGGACCCCCATGTGGCTCCAGGTTTTCCCAGTCGATCTCCCTGTGGTTGAAATCGCCCATTACCAGTAACTTTGCTCTGCTCGAGTGAGCTCTTCTTGCCACCTCAGCCAGTGTGTCCACCATCACCCTGTTGTTTTCTTCGTACTCCTCTCTTGGCCTCCTGCAGTTCTGTGGTGGGTTATACATCACTCCAATGACTACTTTATGTTCTCCGGACTGAATTGTACCTACAATGTAGTCTCTTTCTCCAATCATGTCCATGCCTTCCATTTCCTCAAATCCCCATCGGTGTTTTATGAGCAGTGCAACCCCTCCTCCCCCTCTACTCCTTCTATCTTTCCTCAGGATCTGATATCCTGTTGGGAAGATTGTGTCTGTTATTGTCTCAGCGAGTTTTGTTTCTGTGACTGCTATGATGTCTGGGGATTTTTCACTGATTCTTTCATTCCACTCCTCATGTTTATTCATTATTCCATCCGCGTTTGTGTACCAAACCTTTAGTTTCTTTTCTATCATTGTGGTCATGCAAGAATATTGGGGTTGGGGGAGCGAGAGCCTTGGTGGGGGCCTATATGGGGCTGTGGTGTAGGTGGGGTTTGTGTTGATGGGGGTGGGGTCAGAATGCCCATAAGGGACAGCTGTTGGGGTGAGGTTTGTGATATGGGGATTGGTGGCAGAGGGAACAGTGAGTGGGTTGTAGTATAGGTTGCTCAGTTGCGTTGGGAATGTCGCGGGTGGAGTCTTTTGGTGGGAGATTCTGTGGGGTGTGTTTGCCCTTCCTCCTGTGTCTGGGTCCTGCTCATTTTCATTGCTTCTCGTTCCTCCTTGCGTCTCTGTACCCTCTCTTTCAGTGTAGTCCTTTCTTCTTGTGTTCTGTCGCGGTCGAGGTATACTCTCTGGTACCCCTCTTTGTCCCTCAGTCTTGCTTTCTCTTGCAGAATCCTGGTTCGAACTGATTCTTCCTTGAAAGTTACTCTGACAGGCCGTATCCTTCCACTCGCAAACCACCCAATTCTCTGAAAATTTGTCACCTGGGTCATATTGCCCTCCCCTATTGTTTTCATGATGCCTTCAATCATTTTTTTCTCCTCCTGATGTGGTCAGTCCATCAATCTTGAATAGATTGATGGACTGACCACATCGACTCAAGGTTGAGGGACTGATTACCTCATTCTCCTCCTGTTCTTCAAGATTCTCCTTTGTATGGACTGATGAAGCCACTGTGTGGCGAAACGTTTCCTCAATAAAGATACCCAAAAGTTGCACATGTGTCTAATTTATCAGCAACAACAATATTCAGTCCTATTAAGCAGCATGTCTTAACACAAAGCGTCATATCCGATTCCTGTATCCGGATTGATAAGCACTGTCGTTCCTGTAGAAGGATTCGTAAACACTGTCGTCCCGGTAAAGGATTGGTAAACACTGTCGTTCCTGTAGAAAGATTCATAAACACTGTCGTTCCTGTAGAAAGATTCGTAAACACTGTCGTTCCTGTAGAAAGATTCGTAAACACTGTCGTTCCTGTAGAAAGATTCGTAAACACTGTCGTTCCTACGTATAATGGAAAAAGATATGACCATGTCCTGAATGGGTTTTCAAAACTCCATCAACACACCATTCTTCTCCCCCTTCTAGCTTCTCCCATTATGGGAGATGGTTTAGAACAAACTAACTGGCCTATGGTATACTAGCACTATGGGGTGTTATAACAGGGAGCAGTGTTCTTCCATAACAGTTCCACTTTATAGTGATATGGGAAAAGCGCAAAAAGAATATCTGCCAAACAGAAACACAGCACTATGATACCGCCACAATAACACCACAATCACCCTAACACCATAACACTATCATAATCATAACATTATAACACAAAATATTACCGTAACACCTCAGTACTCTTAACCTAACACCATAACACAATCAAAACAATCACAGCACTAAAATAGCACTATTAATACACCGTCATAACACTACCATAACGCTGTAACAAATTTTTGTAACACCATTGTAAAGCTTTAATAGCATGAAGAAATACTAACACCACTAAAATACTACAACACCGCCTCCACAATACTAACACCACTAAAATACTACAACACCGCCTCCACAATACTAACACCACTAAAATACTACAACACCGCCTCCACAATACTAACACCACTAAAATACTACAACACCGCCTCCACAATACTAACACCACTAAAATACTACAACACCGCCTCCACAATACTAACACCACTAAAATACTACAACACCGCCTCCACAATACTAACACCACTAAAATGCTACAACACCGCCTCCACAATACTAACACCACTAAAATACTACAACACCGCCTCCACAATACTAACACCGCTAAAATACTACAACACCGCCTCCACAATACTAACACCGCTAAAATACTACAACACCGCCTCCACAATACTAACACCGCTAAAATACTACAACACCGCCTCCACAATACTAACACCGCTAAAATACTACAACACCGCCTCCACAATACAAACACCGCTAAAATACTACAACACCGCCTCCACAATACTAACACCGCTAAAATACTACAACACCGCCTCCACAATACTAACACCGCTAAAATACTACAACACCGCCTCCACAATATTAACACCGCTAAAATACTACAACACCGCCGCCACAATACTAACACCGCTAAAATACTACAACACCGCCTCCACAATACTAACACCGCTAAAATACTACAACACCGCCTCCACAATACTAACACCGCTAAAATACTACAACACCGCCTCCACAATACTAACACCGCTAAAATACTACAACACCGCCTCCACAATACTAACACCGCTAAAATACTACAACACCGCCTCCACAATACTAACACCACTAAAATACTACAACACCGCCTCCACAATACTAACACCACTAAAATACTACAACACCGCCTCCACAATACTAACACCGCTAAAATACTACAACACCGCCTCCACAATACTAACACCACTAAAATACTACAACACCGCCTCCACAATTATAACACCACACAACTATCATAACACAAGCATTACAAATTTATAAGAAATTCATAACACTACCATAAAAATAACAGAATTATAACTCAATCATAACACCTCAATAACACACTAAAACTTTATTATAACAACACAATAACAAATCCATAACTGCCCTAGCACCATTAAACAATTTAAACACCAATAAGCACCATAGCATGCAGTCCCCCACACGTCAGGATATCACGCTCAAAACACCACTCTTCTATCACCATAAAAATAACTTACACCATCATAACACCATTGCGCCATAAGCATAATAATACCACGGTACTATTACAATTTAACAAAACACCACTGTACCATCACCATAATAATACCACAATACGACTGTAACTTATTATAACATCGTGACTCCCAAAACATCATAGCTCTTCCATAACATCATAACTATACCATAACATCATAACTATACCATAACATCATAGCTCTACCATAACATCATAACTATACCATAACATCATAGCTCTACCATAACATCATAACTATACTATAACATCATAGCTCTACCATAACATCATAACTATAACATAACATCAGCATAATTCTTCCATAACGTCATCATAACACCATCATAGATCAACCATAATATCTTAAATCTTTCATACTATCATCATAGCTACCAAAACATGTCACAGGCACTGTGAGAAATGGGTTATTTGGTTTGAAAATAAGTGTAAAATCTCCCCCTTCTCAACGTACACCAGACGTGTACTACCTCCAGTGTTGAGTCCGTGGAGGTAACTCGGAATAACCATGCTAGATTTACCTGCCAGGATGAGAAGCACAGATCCAAGAGTAAGACAACATTAGCATCGGTCCAGGAGAGACAGGGAGCAGTAGCACCGGTCCAAGAGATAAGGACAGCA
This sequence comes from Cherax quadricarinatus, assembly GCF_038502225.1. Lineage (NCBI taxonomy): Eukaryota > Metazoa > Arthropoda > Malacostraca > Decapoda > Parastacidae > Cherax > Cherax quadricarinatus. Next base: position 43,469 of record NW_027195710.1, read on the forward strand.
GCAGCACCGATCCAGGCGAGAGAGACAGCAGTAGCACTGATCCAGGAGAGATGGATAGCAGTAGCACCGGTCCAGGAGCTCTGGGCATCAAAAGCACCGGTCCAGGTTAGAGGGGTAGTTGTATCACGGGCTAGGAGAGAGAGAGAGACAGAAGTAAGACAGGTCCACGTGAGATTGACAGAAGTAACACAGGTCCATGCGAGATGGACATAAATAATACAGGTCAAGGATTCTAACTAAGATATGTCTCCCCTGCGTCAGGTCTCCATGACTCAAAGCTGTGGCAGGTGTTTCAGCAGGTCACAGGCTGAATTATAGGTGCAGTAGCTACGCCACATAATAGTCCCTATATTCTCCTACTTTACTCTGTTATAGCTATAACGAACAGGACCCTCTTTCTCCATTTGATTACTTTTTTCCCACAATGAGGCTAAGCAAACAAGGGGTTTAAGTGGCTACTTAAGTAGCTTTTTTTTTATATTTTATTTAGAACTCAGGTACAAAAATTATATGGGTACATAATCAATATGTAACAAGATACAGGCAGTAAAACGATAATCTGCAGTGACTACACAAATACCAAAGAAGCACTTATATAATGACATCAGAATTGGCTGCTGCACTCCAATCAAACACTACTTTTATGTACCGTGCTTCACGTGAAAAAATGGTCTTATAATAACAACGATAGTCCTACTTAGTAATGCTGACACTCCTCCCCCCTTGAAAAACATACCACTTTCACCTGAGTATACTCATTGACATCTCTTATACATTTATTAGAGCATTAAGGATATCATTGACAACATGTATAAACACAATCCAGCCATCTAAAAGGCTGATTATAATACAAGAAAAGTCTGAACATGATGGCACACATCCACCAAAAAAAACCAATCCACACCCTAACCCTCATATACCCCATGATAACAATCAATATCGTGGACGGTGGTGGATTTAATACACTACCGCTGACTCTTCACCCCCCCCCCCCACATACCTAGTAACTATGTCTGCCGTCACCACTCATAACCTCCATCAGTCATTGAATTTAAAAATACATTAAGGTACAATAACAAAGGAATATGAGAACCCCTTATCGTCTCCGCCACAGAAAAATAAAAATGTTACATTTTCTAAATACATACTGCTGATTCCTCTTTGTGCTTACAAAATATCCCCTATCCCCTATGCTTTTTATCTCTTTACTCCAAAGCTAAAAACCAGATTATACATTTCATCAATCAAATTATATTACAATAAGCATAATAGTATCAATACTTATCATCCGACTAATAGGTGTACATTATTATCACCCTGAGTTCCATGAAATTTACATAAGAATTAATACATATACTGACAATCCTCACAATCCTTCCCGTCTTCTAAATACAGTGTACATATATACAATGACATTTCGTTATGATCCAATCATATTTACTTTACACTTCCCCTTTTCCCTAGTGCAAGATAAATGCCACTTGCACTAGAGTCACAACACCTTACATTTGTTCACTTAAAACGTATAAAATAAGAACTAACATAAATAACTTATAACAATATATAGATAGTAATTATTTGACAAAGTGAAGAATACCAACTAATATGGTTAACAGTACACTAGAAATTGTAACTCACTCACTAATACATATTCCCATTTTTTATGTATTATGTTCAACAAGATATATATATTTATTAACAATGTTCCAGAGCAATATCAGACTTACTCTGTCATGCACTAAGTTACACAATATAACTTATGGCTCCTAATAAAACATGTACCGGGCAGTACTACCTCAATCATTAACAAAACCAACCTGGCAAAAGACACTTCAGAAAGCCACCCCCTGCCATCCCCTGACCCCATGCTATCTGTATTAAAAAAACACAAACTCACGTTCCCTTCCATGCTCAAGTTCGTACCTGACGTCGAAAGTCATAAAACCCCTGTCTCTTAACCAAATGTCACCAGTTCACCCCCCCCCCTACGCCATCCCCCCCCATTCCTAACGACTTTACACCCATATGCTCCACTACCACACACTTTTATTCCACCTTCCATCCTCCACTAATCTCAAAAAAGAACAAGAATGCCAGTTTAGGGAGAACCAGCCCAATCCAGCTCTAAACTACACCCAACCCTAACATTACACCTACCGACAGATTACGATAACCCAAGGGAAAACTATTTACCCACAACCTCCCATATAGTAGCCTATTTCTGCATACTGTACGATACACACTCGCCGCAAGCGCCCGCACCCTATATTCACCCCCCACCTCCCGCATGCACCAAGACACATACAAAAAATCTCCCACTACATACATCACTGCCCTCCTAATGTCCTTGGAAACCCCTCCCACATCAAAATGCAAAGCCCTCAAAGTCGAAATGTTTCTTCCCCCTCCCGCCACTATACCCAGAACTCTCGCTAACCATGCCCTTACAAAACCCAAGGTTTCACAAAAATATATGGCATGAAAAGCCGTCTCCTCTTCCTCACAATGCAAACAAGTGCCAGCACCTACATAACCCATTCTATATAGCACTGACCTTGTAGCTAGAATTCCCATAAAGAATCTATAAACCACTTCACGAACCCTTGGCTTTAATCTGATCTTCCGAAAGTCTTCCCAAATGCCCCTCCAATCATACATTGGGTATGTAGCTACTCCCTGTATCACTGTACCCTGCCTACCTGTCCTCCCAAGCCTACTTACCCTTACTTTTTTTGCTTCCCTTACTGCCAACAAATTTCGCACCATATCTTCACACTCCAGTAGTGCCTTTCCCTTCCACCATTTTCGCACATCCTTCATGACCTCTCCCACCCTTCTACCCCTCTCCCCTCCCACCCTCAAGTATCGCTGCTTCACATACACTGCCTTCACTCGTGTGTCCAAAGGTATAAGACCCAGCCCACCCTGCCGCACGCCCATCATCACCACCTCCTTCCGTAGCCATACCAATATTCAAGATTGATGGACTGAACACATCGACTCAAGGTTGAGGGACTGATTACCTCATTCTCCATCTGTTCTTCAAGTTTCTCCTACGTATGGACTGATGAAGCCACTGTGTGGCGAAACGTTTCCTCAATAAAGATACCCAAGAGTTGCACATGTGTCTAATTTATCAACATGTCGGTTCTCTGAACCATTCATCTACAAATCTGTCAGACACTGCAACTTCTTGGGATTTTAATACTTAGGAATTCTTCGCTTGCCTAATTCTTGGGCACGACCTACTTCCACATTGAACAAATGTGACACGACCCATGACTGCCGCACCTCTCCTGCCATACGGTTTATAAGCTGCTTCTCCGCTGATATGCCGTATTCTATTCAAGATTGATGAACTGAACACATCGACTCAAGGTTGAGGGACTGATTACCTCATTCTCCTCCTGTTCTTCAAGTTTCTCCTACGTATGGACTGATGAAGCCACTGTGTGGCGAAACGTTTCCTCAATAAAGATACCCAAGAGTTGCACATGTGTCTAATTTATCTACTCAGATATGGGAAACTGGAGGAATTAAAAAATGTATCAGGGTATACGACGAATTCTAACCATACAGTAGAGAGAGAAAGTAATATGAAGGATCTGGGAGTGATAATGTCAGAGTATCTCGCCTTCAAAGACCGCAACAATGTATGTACCTCATTTGCTAGGAAAATGATAGAATGGATAATGAGAACCTTCAAAACTAGGGACGTCAAGCCCATGATGATTCTCTTCAAATCGCTTGTACTCTTGGCTGGAATACTGCTGTACACTAACTGCCCCCTTCAAGGCTGGCCACATTGCAGACCTGGAGAGTGTACAAAGAACTTTCACGGCACACATAAGTACAATAAGGCATCTATATTACTGGGAACGGCTGAAGGTCCTTGACCTGTTTTCCCTGGAACGCAGGCGAGAGAGATACATGATAATATGCACTTGGAAGGTTCTGGAGTGAGTGGTACCAAACCTGCACACGAAAATCACTCCCTATGAAAACAAAAGACTCGGCAGGAGATACAACATTTCCCCGATGAAAAGCAGGAGCGCCACGAATACATTGAGAGGCAACAGAATAAGTGTCCGGGGCCCAAGACTGTTCAACTGCCTCCCAGCATACATAAGGGGGATTACCAATAGACCCCTGGCTGTCTTTAAGAAGGCACTGGACAGGCACCTAAAGTCAGTACCTGATCAGCCGGGTTGTGGTTGTCGTAAGTCAGCTTGCGTGCGGCCAGCAGTAACAGCCTGGTTGATCAAACCCTAATTCACCATGAGGCCTGGTCTTAGACCGAGCCGCGGGGGCGTTAACCCCTGAAACCTTTTCCAGGTAAACTCCAGGTAGTGCTGGGACACTGGGTTAGTGCCTGGACACTGGGTTAATGCTATGGTTAATATTATGGTATACTGAACATTGTGGTTGTCATGGTATACTGAACATTGTGGTTATGTCATGGTATACTGAATTTTGTGGTTATGACATGGTATACGGAGCATTGTTGTTATGTCATGGTATACTGAACATTGTGGTTATGTCATGGTATACTGAACGTTGTGGTTATGTCATGGTATACTGAATATTGTGGTTGCCATGGTATACTGAACATTGTGGTTGTCATGGTATACTGAACATTGTGGTTATGTCATGGTATACTGAACATTGTGGTTATGTCATGGTATACTGAACATTGTGGTTATGTCATGGTATACTGAACATTGTGGTTATGTCATGGTATACTGAACATTGTGGTTATGTCATGGTATACTGAACATTGTGGTTATGTCATGGTATACTGAACATTGTGGTTATGTCATGGTATACTGAACATTGTGGTTATGTCATGGTATACTGAACATTGTGGTTATGTCATGGTATACTGAACATTGTGGTTGTCATGGTATACTGAACATTGTGGTTGTCATGGTATACTGAACATTGTGGTTGTCATGGTATGTAATGTTGGTAGAATTACCGACGATATGTAAAGTAAAAGGACACAAGTGAGAAAGTTAGGATAGTGGTCAGTTGTCTTATCTGAGATTATGCCTGATTTTAATGGGGATACTGTTTGTCCAGATGTGGTCTAGTAAGGAGATACTAGTCTCCGAGATTCTTGTAGCTGCTCAGTGTTTGTGAATTCAGTTACTTGTGGGTCATGGTCATGTTGGAGCTTTATATTGAAGTCGCCTGTGATAATCAGATGGTGTTTGGTCATGTTTCTCATTTATACTGCTTCTTAATTTTTCATTAAATGTGTAAATATTGGACTGAGGTACTCTGTAGGTTGTTCCAACTGTTAGAGGTTTTGTAGGTCTTTGGATTTAAATTGAGCTATAATATATTCTCCATGTTCATCTCTAGTGTAAGCTTTGTTTATACATTCAAGTTTATCATTGTAATATAGCTGTTCCACCTCCTTTTTGGTCTGGCCTACAGTTGTGTATGGCTGTGTCGCCAGGGATGGCATAGATATCTGTACCACCAGGCTTCAGTGAGAGTAATGATAGACATACTGGCATTTATGGAATTGAATAATGCTAGGTCAACTGTAATGCTGTTATTTGCTCTGAGTAGTGTCCTCGCTTGGTCTGCTGTATAATAAGAGCAGTTGCTGCTAGGGTCATGCAAGTCATTTACTAAGAGGTTGATATCAGGATCAATGTTTGTAATCATAATTTAGTTTGATTCTGGATGTTTAACTTAAGAATAATATAAGATGCTTAACTTAGGAATAAAGTAAGATTAAGAATGCCTAATTGGCAGAGTGAAGTTGATTGTTGGGGTAGTTGACTTGCATACTCTGACAAGTATTAGGTTATTATTACACTGCAGTTTGTGATATCTGAAATTACAATTGGCAGTTAAATGTACTTGAAGGCAATGACTATAGTAATTGATTTTACAAAAAAAAAAAGACTAGTGGTACATATATATGGGGACTGATAAATTTTAAACAAGTTATGGTAAATTAAAAAAAAACAGTAGAAATAAAAGGGAGCTAGTTAAAAAATTTATGGTACAATTATGAGGATATAATATTGCACTGGTCAAACCATACCACTGGCGGGATAGAACCCGCGGTCATAGTCTCAAAACTCCAGACCGTCGCGTTAGCCACTAGACCAGCTAGCCACAATAAGATTCGTCCAACTAGGTATATTTCTACACCATGGGAAGGTTAGCATAGTTGAACGAATCTTATTGTGGCTAGCTGGTCCAGTGGCTAACGCGACGGTCTGGAGTTTTGAGACACTCTGACCGCGGGTTCAATCCCGCCAGTGGTATGGTTTGTTTGCAATCGTGTCATTACGATTTCGTGAGTCACACTGCACTGGTGGTTGGTTAGTTTAATTTATAATGGTACAATTATTAGGGTGTGAAGTTGCTATGATTGTCGTGTTAGAATTATAAAAAGTAATATTAAGATTTGAAAGTAATTATTGGAAGTTATTAGTTTATAATGTTTTTAATAAATTATGTGAGTATTTATTTTATGATTATTATTTTATTTTCTTCAGAAACATCTTACGAATGTGAGACATACAACAAAATGTTGCCAGATTGAACTATTTCTGGTACCCGCCCATCCAAGCATGGTGGTGGTGGTGGTTCACCTCCCACTGCCGCCACCACCACCACCACCCACTGCCACTGCCACCACCACCACCCACTGCCACCTCCCACTGCCGCCACCACCCACTGCCACTACCATCTCCCACTGCCACCACCACCCACTGCCACCACTACCATCCACTGCCACCACTACCATCCACTGCCACCACTACCATCCACTGCCACCACTACCATCCACTGCCACCACTACCATCCACTGCCACCACTACCATCCACTGCCACCACCACCACCACCACCACCCACTGCCACCACCACCACCCACTGCCATCACCACCACCCACTGCCATCACCACCCACTGCCACCATCACCACCCACTGCCACCCCCACTGCCACCCCACCACCCACTGCCACCACCATCACCACCACCCACTGCCACCACCACCACCACCCACCACCACCCACTGCCACCACCACCCACTGCCACCACCACCCACTGCCACCACCACCCACTGCCACCACCTCCCACCACCACCACTACTACTACTACTACTACTGCTGCTGCTGCTGAGAAGACTTCAGGCAGTGCCAGTCAGTTCCTGTTTTCTGCCAAATCTTACTGAAGCTTTATATAACCATATTTTATGAACTCTTATTCAAATAATAAAAGAAATTAATAAATCTGGAAGATATATGAAGTAAAATGAAACCACAAATTATAACCTCCTTAATATTTTCTGGCTGAGGCAAACCGAGAATAACTGGATCAACGGATACCGGATCAACGGATACCGGATCAACGCATACGGGGGTCTTACTGTACTTCCAAATTTGACACTTTTCTCTGACAGCTCATTTTGGCATTGGTAAACTCGCCTCCCTTCCATTTGACTGCAGTACAATAATTCACTTACAGAACATGTGATGCATTATCATCACTATATTTCTTAGCAACATTTCAATTATTTTAATACACGTTTCTTTCCTTTTTCTATAATTTTCATTGTTACCACATTTGAAGGTTGAGCTTGTGAGACCATCGAAAGAGATGAGAGTTGAGCACAAGGTCTACGAGACAGTCCCGGCTGAATCACTTAGAGGTCTTGGTAAAGGTCGAGACCTTTACCTGCTTGAAGGTTAAGATAAGATAAGATTTCGTTCGGATTTTTAACCCCGGAGGGTTAGCAACCCGGGATAACCCAAGAAAGTCAGTGCGTCATCGAGGACTGTAACTTATTTCCATTGGGGTCCTCAATCTTGTCCCCCAGGATGCGACCCACACCAGTCGACTAACACCCAGGTACCTATTTACTGCTAGGTGAACAGGACAACAGGTGTAAGGAAACGTGTCGAAATGTTTCCACCCGCCGGGAATCGCACCCGGGCCCTCCGTGTGTGAAGCGGGAGCTTTAGCCACCAGGCCACCGGGCGGGTTTGATGTAGTGAGCAGTTTTATCGGATAATAACTCATCACACTCTACAAGTACCCGTGTTAATGTTTCCAACAAACAAACCTAGTTTATTCTTTAAACAAATTTTGTTAAGTTTCCTCACTCAATTTTCATCAAAGTTTCATTAAAAATATGACTTAAACAAACCTTTGTTAAGTTTCAATATAAATAAGGCATCGAAATAAATGATGCTTCAACGAACACTGTTATATCACTGTAAAAAAGTCGGTGAAAAAAACAATGATACAATAAACTTTGTTTAGTTTCAGAATAAAATGACTCGCATTCAAAATCCTTCGTTGTTTATATATTTTTTTTAATTACACTCCTTTAGACATAGCAACAAACATTATATACAGCATTAGCAGTTACCCACCCAATATACTGTCAATTTTGGGGTTTTCCAGACAACACACCCCTCAAGGGAGGTTCCTTGATGCTGGTGAGGGGCTCTTGATCTAGGGAATTGGATCTGTGCCCCAGTTCCCTGAACTGAACCTGAATACTTTCCATCTCCCCCCCCAATGCATTCTATAATCCTATGGGTTTAGTGCTCCCCCATGATAATAACCCAGACAACATACTCTACATTTGAAGATCCCCAAACAGTGTACTGTAAACTTTGTGAATCTTCAGATATGATACTGCAAATTTTGGTAATCTCCAAATATACTGAACATTATAGGGATCTCCAGACAATATATTTTTGGGGGATCTCGAGACAACATACTGTAAATTTTGTGTATCTCTAAATAACATACTGTCAATTTTTGGGATCTCCAAACATTCTCTGAATTTTGGCGGATCCCCAAAATTTGCAGTGTGTTTGGAGAAACTCCAAATGTTATATAAGATTTAATGTCCAGATCAATATACTGAATATGAACTTATAATTTACATAAGTTACTAATCGGTCTCCTTAAGTGCTAACACTTTAAAAACGTCGAAACACAGAAGGCAAGTCTATTGTTAGGACATCCACAGTGAAGAAACATGTAAAGAAATGGAGGATTTTGAACATGAGTCATTTTAATGTCTTATTTATTAATAATTTGACAATTGTTTCAGCCTAACAAAATTGTGTAAACGTTTTATTTTTAAATGAAACTTTGATCAAAATTGTGTGAGAAACCCAACGTTTGTTTAAAAATGAAAATAGATTTCATTTGTAGGAAACGTTACCAAGGGAACTTGTAGTGTGTGATGAGGTGACATGCATGTAAGGTGACAGACATGCGACTAGTGAAGAGGTGCAGCATCGAGGGATGAGATCTGCTCACCAAAAGAAACTTTTAATTAGGAAGCTGTCTCGGCCTTTACCAAGACCTACTTTGTCTCGACCTGGACCATTTTGTTCACCTGCTCAACCTTCCTTAAAGATTCCAACCTCATCTTATTCGATGGTCTCACAAGCTCAACCATCAAGTGTGGTAACAATGGAAAATAGGAAAAAAGAGGAAAATACATATATTAAAATAACGAACGGAAATATTGCTGAGGATTTTAATGGGGATTATGTACTACAAGTTTACCAAGTGCAACAGTCGAGTTAAACAAAGGTGAGCATGTTGGTGCCTTCAGTTAGGTCTTATCACTCAATCATCCAAAATTTATATGAAGTGGATGTCATACCAAATTTAACTAGTAAATATACCCGTGTTAAATTTGGAAGAAGTGGAAAAACAAAACCAATGGTAACTTAACATTTTTGGTCAGTACATTGTGAGTCATTCTTATAAACATTATATGAAGTCCAAAGTTGATAACACTTACAAAGATAATTCATATATTTAGATACAAAGAGAGAAAGAGAGATTATATTCTACTTTTGAGTGAATGATTTTACTAAATGTTCTTAATAGCTTGACAGAAAATAAAGTGAAAAAAGTTGTTTTCAGAATTATTTACATGACCTTCAGCTGGTGGTGACTCGTCTGTATTCATTAAAATAATTCACAATTTTCCAAAGGTCTTGAATAAACATAATAAAACATTAATGCCATTATTTTAATGTATGTAAAACAACGATCGTCAAACATCAGTTTTTATTTTTTTGCCCATTTTAAGATTTTACCCAAATGAAAGGACTTAGATTATTTTGCATCAGACTCTTATACCGCTTAACAAATTTTTATTAAAATTTAAGAAAGATGAAACGAAACACGTAGGAATATAATTACCTGACATCGACTCGCCTAGACATGAGTCTGACTCACCTTCGTAATTAACTTCAATCCGTATTTATTTTGTATTAAACTTTAATTCGTATTTAATTTTGCATTTGACTTTAATTAGTATTTAATCAGTAGTTTGTACCTCTCAGTTTAGGTGTTGGGAGATTCCTTCTAATGAGCGGAAACTTAATAAGGTTTGAACAGGTTTCACAGACAAGTGTGAGTAACTGTGAAAAATATTGGGAAATTTGGTGATTTGCCATTGAATGTACGAAGTATTTTCTCGGAAAAGAGGGAGACATAGTTTGTAAGCAACATTATCTAAATAAAGATTTTACTGCAAAACGAAGTTTTATCTTAATGGTAAACCATGTGGAAAATAATTAAATATTTGTGAATTAGAGCGATTGTTTTAATGGTAGAACCATTTTGAGACACTAATAAAATTGTGGAAAAAAATGATAATCCAACAATATACACGAGTTCTTTATTAATAAATCATATAATCATCTATGTATTTTGCACTTGTTGATGGAAATTAATTTCTACCATATTTTTCCACAAACATTGACTAGTTAAATCAGCATTTTGAACCTAATGTTTTGGATGGAGTAATCTGAGGCAGAATGGATCATGATTGAGTATGCGATAAGGTCTCTAATGGGTGATAATAGGTGATAGGCCTGGTGCACTGAAACCTGTAAATGGGTGAGAATGAGTGATATGTTTGAATCAGTATTTTCGGGGTAAAGAAGTATCATTAGTGGCGGAATATTAGTCTTAGTGTCTCTCTTAATAAGAGGTGTGAAGATCTTTGTTTTGTGCAAACTAGTGAATTCCCTTTAAATGTCACCGGTAAAGTTCGTATTCTTAAAGTTTGTCTTAATATAAGTTTGACTTTTATACCACAAAGAATTTTTTCTTTTAGCAGGTAAAAACATTTGCAGATTAGGTAAAAATCAATTGATCTGCGCATCGAAGAATGTCCGAAAGAGATTACTAGAAGACAGTGTGGTAGCAGCATACATGTCTTCATGTGATAGTTATCTGAGGACTCAACGGATACCAATGAACTGTTCTGATAGACACATTAACATCTTGGGATCTAGATGCAGGGAATTTTTCAAAGCTTATCTGACCTCATGGTATGACCTACTTCCACTAGTGGGATTTCCACTGATGACTCCGCCTCCCACAGCTTCACCTCATCTGTCTGCAGTTTATGTGCAGTACTTTCATCAAGACTGATGGACTGAAGACATCGACTTAAGGCAAAGGGATTGATTACCTCAAACTCTTTCTCATCATCCACCCTTCTTTTCTGTTTTGGAATGAAGAATCCGCTGGCTGGTGAAACGTTTCAAGAATAAAAAATCCCAAATGTTCCCCAAGTGTCTCAGTTATTAACTCAGTTTTCTAAATTATTTATACAAACTTAAGAAACATAAGAAAGGAGGAATACTGCAGAAGACCTGTTGACCCATACTGGGCAGGTCCTTCACAACCCAGCCCACCTCACAAGATGTCTGGGTCTTACCAGTAAAGGTGTAAACTTTGACTTCAGAGGCCTGTGATGATTAATTGAATAAAGAATATTTAAAAAGCTGTAAGTCTGGTCACAGACCGGGCAGCGGGGGCGTTGACCCCGGGAACTCTCTCCAGGTAAACTCCAGGTAAGCCTATTTTTTCATTCCATTTTTGTAGACTGGAAAATACAGTTGTGATGTAGACGCATATTGTGTTCCATCAAGGGGAGAAAGTATTTTGTTTTTCAAGAAACTTATTTGTGATAAGTTTTAAACTAAAATTCTCCCAAGGTTGGAGTAACTTTGTTTACCATGAAACTTATCTATAATACATTTTAAACTAAAAATCCTCGTCGTGGGACTTGTACTGTCCAAAAGCTGACTGCAGAAAACACTTACTAGGTATTTTTTTCCATGGGTATATCTTGTAAAAGAATTGAGGGGTGTGGAGGTGGGGAGGATGGAGAGACAACCTGGTGCAGGAGACACTGAAGGAGACAGGTGACAGAGCTGGGGACAGAATTTTGTGCTGACAGGAATTTTACGGTTGACTCGTTAGTGAGGTTGTCAGTGAAGAAGGTCGGGACACTCAGGCACGGAAAGATAAGTTTTGTAGTTAACTCAGTAAAGGGGCAGAGAGAGAGGTGGAGTGAGGCATGTACAGATTTTTGGGGATGTTTATGTACTCACCTAATTGTGGTTGTAGGGGTCGATTCAAACCTCCTGGCCCCGCCACTTTATTAGTCGCTACTGGGTCACTCACTCCCTGCTCTGTGAGCTTTATCATACCTCTTCTTAAAGCTATGTATGGATCCTGCCTCCACCACCTCACTTTCCAGACTATTCCATTGCCTGACAACTCTGTGACTGAATAAATACTTCCTAACATTTCTGTGGCTCTTCTGAGTCTTCAATTTCCAATTGTGGCCTCTTGTCGCTGTCTCCCATCTCTGGAACATCTTATCTCTGTCCACCTTGTCGATTCCTCTCAGTTTTTCATATGTTATCATGTCCGCCTCTGTCCTTAACCTCTTCTCGTAGGACATGCCCCTTAGCTCTGGGATAAGTCTCGTTGCAAACCTTTGAACCTTCTCTAATTTCCAGGCGTGCTTGCAGAGGTGTGGGTTCCAAACTGATGCTGCATACTCTAATATGGGTCTGACATACACGGTGTGCAGAGTTCTGAACGATTCCTTACTGAGATGTAGAAAAACTATTCTTAGGTCCACTAGTCGCCCATATGCTTCAGCACTTATTTAGTTGATGTGCGCCTCAGGAGATATGTTCGGTATTATACTCACCCCAAGATCTTTTTCCTTGAGTAAGGTTTGTAGTCTTTGGCCACCTAGGCTATATTATTTCTGCGGTCTTCTTTGACCTTCCCCGATCTTCATGACGTTGCACTTAGCGGGGTTGAACTTCAGGAGTCAGTTGTTAGACCAGGCTTGTAGCTTGTCAAGGTCCCTTTGTAGTCCTGCCTGGTCCTCCAACGACTAAATTCTCCTCATTCACTTTACATCGTCTGCAAGCAGAGACACTTCTGAGTCTATTCCTTCCGTCATGTCGTTCACATAAACCAGAAACGGTACCGGTCCTAGAACTGACCCCTGTGGAACCCCGCTCGTCACAGGCGCCCACTCCGACACCTCGTCACGTAAGGTGACTCCCTGTTGCCTTCCTGTCAGATATTCTCTGATCCATTTCAGTGCCTTCCCTGTTATACCTTCCTGGTCATTCAGCTTTTGCACTAATTTTTTTGAGAGGAAACTGTGTCAAAAGCCTTTTTATAGTCCAAGAAAATGCAATCTAACCACCCCTCTCTCTCTTGTCTTACTGATGTCACCTTGTCATAGAACTTCAGGAGGTTTGTGACATAGGATTTCATTTCCCTGAATTCATGCTGGTTGAATTCAGGGAATCCACCACTCTTCTCCTGATAATCTTCTCCGTGACTTTACATACTATGCATGTCAGTGATGCTGGCCTGTAGTTTAATGCTGCATGTCTGTCTCCTTTTTTTAAAAATTGGGACTACATTTGCTATTTTCCATACCTCAGGCAGTCGCCCTGTTTCGATAGATGTGTCAGAGATTGTTGTAAGTGGTACACAGAGAGCCTCTGCTCCCTCTCTCAGGACCCACAGAGAGACGTTATCTGGCCCCATCGCCTTTGAGGTATCTAGTTCGCTTAGCTACTTCTTTACCTCCTCTTCAGTTGTGTGTATTGTGTCCAGCACATGATGGAGTACCCTACCACTCCGTGTTCCTGGAGTCCTTTCTGTATCCACTTTGAATACTTCTTTAAATCTCTTGTTGAGCTCCTCACATACTTTTCGGTCATTTCTTGTGAGCTCGCATCCTTCTTTCTTCAGCTTGATTACCAGTCCTTTACTTTTGTTTTTTTCCTAATGTGTCTGTACAACAGCTTTGGGTTAGACTTGGCTTTAGCCGCTATGTCATTTTCGTATTGTCGCTGCGCCTCAATCCTTACCGGTGCATATTCATTTCTGGCTTTTCGACTACTCTCCTTATTCTCCTGGGTCCTATGCCTCTTATACTTCTTTCATTCTCTATTGCATTTGGTTTTGGCCTCTCTACACCTCCGGGTGAACCAAGGGCTCGTCCTGGCCTCCTCGTTATGTCTGTTGCTTTTGGGTAAAAACCTCTCCTCTGCTGCCTTGCAGATTGTCACGCACACGCACACACACACACACACACACACACACACGTGTGTGTATGTTTGTGTGTGTGTTTGTGTGTGTGTTTGTTTGTGTGTGTGTGTGTGTGTGTGTGTGTGTGTGTGTGTGTGTGTGTGTGTGTGTGTGTGTGTGTGTGTGTGTGTGTGTGTGTGTGTGTGTGTGTGTGTATTCAAATGTGTATGAGTGTTAATGCAGGATTGTTAACCAAGGATAATCTACGAAAAACAATTTCTGTTAAGTATATACTCGTGTTAATACGTATAATACGATGATTATTTTTTTTTATTATGAATATTGCTAGTAAGTCTCTACTAATTCTTTCTTGAATCATTAGATTACTTCACTTTCTTATTTTTTGGGCATAAGTCTTTGTAGAACTTAAGACATTCACCTCTGAGATCATCCATCTTCATTGTGTTTTATAATCTCAGTCACTTCTAACTTTAATTAACATCTAATCATTAAGTTAGGAAGCAAAAAGATTTCCTATTTTTCATTGACTTTATGATTGCCTCTAATCATTAAATGGAGAAAATTTAATTTTCATGGGAATAACGTAATTGTGTACATAAAACTGAACCTGAGGTTGACAAAATTCTGAAAAAGTCAAGATTAATACAAGAAAGGTATGCTTACTTTTGTACTACTTGAAAAAAAATATATATATATTATATATGTGAAGGGGGGTAGAGAGAGGCATGAATCTTCCCTTTTCTTCGCAGGAATGGAGAGTTAATGTAGGCTTATAAAAAGGGGATAATGTATGTCAAATAAAATTCAACTTATTCTAGCATGACACAACTGAAATGCTGTGTCATAACAATATCCCTAATTTTCTGAATCTCCTATGTCCACTGTACATTTGCTTTGTCCACTACCAGCTGTATAATAATACATCTGTACGTGCGTCATCACAGTATCCTCGCGTCATGACAGTGTCCATTAAGAAAACAAAATCATCAACTTACCACAAATAATGTCCTGAGCACAGAGGGTAAGGTCATCATATATGTCAAAGGTATTTCCATCAGCTTTCTTCTCCAGTTTTTGGATCAGCTTGTTGCTTTGTTTGTTAAAAACCGACATAAACTCTTCTAAGATCTTGAAGTGGAATGCTGGAGTGAGTAGCTTCCTGCGTGTATGCCAGTGACTGCCTGTGAAGAAGACTCTATGGTAGGTATTCAGCATATAGAAAAGATTGAGCCTCAAAGACTGCGTTGTTGTTATAACATTGCTCTCTCTCTCTCTCTCTCTCTCTCTCTCTCTCTCTCTCTCTCTCTCTCTCTCTCTCTCTCTCTCTCTCTCTCTCTCTCTCCTTAAATTAGCTGAGATATATTTATTTTTATAACTGGTCATGAAGGTAAATATCAAAAGCTTGAACTGTCTTGCTAGAAAAAAGCATGGTCATTATTTACACTAGTCATTAATATGGTACCTACCAGTGGAAGTCAGAAGACTTATGCCCACCCAGGGATGAGCGAAATCGTAGTTGAAACTCTTGTTCAGGTATTTCTGGCTACTTAATATGACCTATAATTTAAAAATGTAGATTATCTTAGGTTCTTCCTCTAAACAAAGAGTTTTGGAAATTGGTTTCATAAGAACATAAGAAAGGAGGAACACTGCAACAGGCCTATTGGTACATATTTGACAGGTCTATCTCAAATCCAACCCACTAACAAAAACATTTGCCCAACCCACTTTCAGTGCTACCCAAGCAATAACATAAGGACATAAGAAAGAAGGAACACTGCAGCAAACTTACTGCCCTTAGTGGGTAGTCCCTATCAAATCCCAACCCACCTACATAAATATTTGCCCAACTCACCTTCAGTGCTACCCAAACAATAATCCCCGACAATCCCCTTAACTAATGTGTAAGTCCCGCTTTAATCGAACCCCTCTCACTCATTAGAACACTGGGAGAGAGAAGTGTAGATATTTGTTTCTTTATTAGGTTTCCCCTCAGAATTACCTTTGAATGGTTACCTGGATACTACTTTCTATTCCAGTTCAGGACTGTTTTCTGAAGCAGTGTGTAACAGAGCCTACCAGGGGTAATAGTCTTGTCAAATAAGGAAACACTCGTAAATAATCTGGAGATCACTGAAGAGCTTGGCGCAAGTGATCACAAATCAATCATTTTTAACATTAACTGAGAATACAAGAATAATGATAATACGGTAAAAATCCTTGATTTTCGCTCTGCCGATTATAATGGACTTAGGGAACACCTGTCAAATCTCGATTGGGGTTATCTAGCTAATGATTTTATTGACGATGATCATACTTATGATTATGAAGGGATCTGTATTTATGATTTTTTTCTTAATAATGTACACCGTGCTCAGAGTATATACATTCCCCAGAGAGAAATTAGGTCTAATAATAACGATCCCAAATGGATTAACAAGAGGCTAAACCATCTGTTAGGGGAGAAAAGGGGAATATATAGGCGCATCAGAAGAGGAGAGGTTAACCTTACTGATCAATATGTTCAGCTTAAAAGAAAAGTAAAAAAGGGGATTAGAAAGGCTAAACGTGACAATGAAATTAGAGTTGCTAATGAATCAAAGCCTAATCCAAAGGGGTTCTTTCAGGTGTATAGGACGAAGGTGAAGGGAAAGGTAGAACCTCTGAAAATTGGGAATGGACAGCTGACGGATAACGAACTGGAAATGTGTTCCTTATTTAATGACTATTTTTTGTCAGTTTTTACACAGGAAGATGTAAATGAGATTCCTGTAATTAACAATTATTTAGCTCCTGATGAATTTAAATTAACTAATATTACTGTCACGAGGGACATGGTTATTAAACAAATAGACAAACTGAAAAAAATAAGTCACCAGGACCCGATGAGCTGTTTTCCAGGGTACTTAAGGAATGCAAGATGGAGCTTAGTCAGCCATTAACGAGTGTGTTTAATTCGTCCATCTTTACCGGTGTTGTGGAAGATGGCTAATGTGGTTCCTATATTCAAATTACCGTCCAATAAGTCTGACATCTATAGCGGGCACGTTATTAGAATCAATTAGAGCTGACATTATTAGAAGTCACCTTGAAGAGCATAACTTGATAAATGATTCTCAGCATGCATTCACGAGAGGTCGTTCCTGCCTGACAAATTTACT
The DNA here is from genome assembly GCF_038502225.1 of Cherax quadricarinatus. Classification (NCBI taxonomy): domain Eukaryota; kingdom Metazoa; phylum Arthropoda; class Malacostraca; order Decapoda; family Parastacidae; genus Cherax; species Cherax quadricarinatus. Next base: position 61,030 of record NW_027195710.1, read on the forward strand.
GACGCTCTTCAATAGAACATTTGAGGCAGTTGAAAGTGATAAAGAATATGATATTGTTTATTTGGATTTTAGTAAAGCCTTCGATAGAGTACCTCACAAGAGACTCTTAAGAAAAGTGGCAGCTCATGGTATAGTAGGTAAAGTTCTAGCATGGATAGAGGCATGGCTTATACATAGAAAGCAGAAAGTTACCATTAATGTGGTGATATCTGAATGGGGATTAGTCACTAGTGGCGTTACACAAGGATCAGTTTTAGGCCCTCTCTTGTTCATAATTTACATTAATGACCTTGTTAGAGGGATTACGAGTGACATGAGTAAATTTGCTGATGATACAAAGATAGGCCGTATAATTCATTTTGAGGAGGATAGCAATAAACTCCAGGAGGATTTGGACAAATTAATGTCTTGGTCTGAAAATGGCAGATGAAGTTCAATGTGGACAAGTGTAAGGTACTAGTAATGAAAATAACCCTCGAAGCTATAATCTAGGTGATGTAGAGCTTGATCATACAGAATGTGAAAAAGGTTTGGGAGTCATGGTAAGCAGAAATCTAAAGCCAAGACAGCAGTGCCTTAGTGTGCGCAACAAGACCAACAGATTACTTGGATTTATCTCAAGAAGTATAAGTAACAGAAGTCCAAAAGCTATTTTACAACTCTATACATCACTAGTGAGGCCTTATTTAGATTACACTGCTCAGTTTTGGTCCCCTTACTACAGGATGGATATAGACTCATAAGAGAACATACAGAGAAGAATGACTAAAATGATTTACCGTGTAAGGAATCTCTTATATGAAGATAGACTTAAAGCCTTAAATCTCCACTCTCTGGAGTGAAAGAAATCGGACCATAAACAACGGAGTTCACTTCTCAGCCATTAGCCTCCCCTTAGCGGTATATTTTTTGTATGGTTTTTATGGTTGTATTCTCGTTTTATTTGGTCTCATGTGATGGAATAGAAGATATACTACAAAATAAACATGATTTTAATTGGTTTCACGATGAAAAGTACCTTGAAATTGAGCTGAAAATAGCAGAAATGTTCGATTCTTTGGAGAAATCAGTGGTAGACATCATGAGGTAGCAGTGGCAGACAACATGAAGCAGCAGTGGCAGACAACATGAAGCAGCAGTGACAGACAACATGAAGCAGCAGTAGCAGACAACATGAATCAACAGTGGCAGGCATCATGAGGTAGCAGCGGCAGACAACATGAAGCAGCAGTGGCAGACAACATGAGGTAGCAGTGGCAGACATGAGACATCAGTGGCAAACATGAAGCAGAAGTGGCAGACAACATGAAGCAGCAGTGGTAGACAACATGAGGCAGCAGTGGTAGACATGAAGCAGAAGTGGCAGACAATATGAAGCAGCAGTGACAGACAACATGAGGTAGCAGTGGCAGACAACATGAGGTAGCAGTGGCAGACAACATGAAGCAGAAGTGGCAGACAACATGAGACAGCAGTGGCAGACATGAAGCAGAAGTGGCAGACAACATGAAGCAGCAGTGGCAGACAACATGAAGCAGCAGTGGAAGACAACATGAAGTAGCAGTGGCAGACATCATGAGGTAGCAGTGGCAGACAACATGAAGCAGCAGTGGCAGACATCATGAGGTAGCAGTGGCAGACGACATGAAGCAGCAGTGGCAGTGTAGCATTAAGAGTGTAGCAATTAAGTGTAGCAATAAGAGTGTAGCAATTAAGTGCAGAATTAAGAGTTTAGCAATAAAGTGAAGCGTTAAGAGTGTTGCACTTATAAGCCACTCTGTCTGACTTTTTTGGGATATCCTAGGTTCTCTACATATGTAGCCAGGAGCAGGAATGGCCCTATAAACCCCAACAACAACAATGGCCGCTGTTACCACCACTAGCCACATACCCAATGATATGTATTTTATTCATTCTAGTGTATATATCACGTTTCTATGTTATTAGTATTATTTATTATGTCATATTACATGAATTGTCATAGATAAATAAGCTGTAGAGACGATATTAGGGAAATTATTAAAGTATTTTCTCGTGCCTGGAATTCCACTGGAACGAATTAATTCCATTTCAATTAATTTAAATGAGGAAAATTGACTCTGCAAACGAGCAAATCCAGCTGCGAGCAAGGTCATGGAATGGATTAAACTCGTAAGTAGAGGTTCCACTGTACTGGTTTTCTAACAGAGTTGTAGATGCATGGAATAATCTTCCCAGTTGGGTGATAGAGGCTAGGACCTTGGATAGTTTTAAGAAGAGATTGGACAAATATATGAGTGGGAGAGGCTAGGTTTGATTGGTGTCATTGGGTACGGGAGTTATTTCTTGGGTAGCTTTAGGTAGAGGTCGTTTTGATAACGACCTGCCTTACATGGGCCAGTAGGCCTTCTGCAGTGTTCCTCAATTCTTATGTACTTACGTTCTTATGAAAGGAAGACACTGCAGCAAACCAACTGACCCACACTAGGCAAGTCGCCCTCATACCCACAAAAAAACACCCACCCAACCCACAGCTAAACCTTATTTTGCAACATTCATTTCTTTGAAAGAAACACTGGGAGAGAGAAGTGTAGATATTTCTTTCTTTATTAGGTTTCCCCTCAGAATTACCTTTGAATGGTTACCTGGATATTACTTTATACTCCGCCTTATATTTTAATTTTCTTTTTCCAGGCTTTGAATTATAACTTCAGAATGCCTTGTCCGATTGGCTTCAACTTTTCAGAGCTGGTTGACTGTATAAGGAAGAGGTTTATGTAATTATTAATGTGTGCAGGTAATACATGGTCATTCCTCTGGAACCCATTAAAAGTTTCCCAGAATGAATCGAAACACTTTCAATTCAATTCAATTCAAATTCAAAGTTTATTCTCTATAAGGATTACAATGCTGAGTTTACAGAAATTTGGTTATTGTTTGGTTTACATGTAGTAAAATTGTGATTACAGAGTGTACCACTAGAACGCTTAGCATGGCTAGGCATTTCGGGCATACTTAGTTTTATTCTTAATTGTAAAATATTACAAATTATGAGGTAAGTTGGTATTATGGCTAAGTGACTAAATACTAGTTTGTGAGTTTAGCAATGTGAATGCTTTTGTTTTGGCACAGTATATAGTTTCAGTATTGGAGTATCACAGGATTCATTATTTTAAGACTGAGATTAATATTTCTGTTTATGGTCAAGTGAGTGAGCGAGTGTAAGTGTGAACCACCAGGTGGTATTCGTGTAGTTAGTTGACGGGGTGTATCAGGGAGATAAGATGTTTTCTAATGGTAGTTTTGAAGGTGATGAAGGTGTCTGCAGTTCTAGAGTTCTCAGGTAGGGTATTCCAGATTTTAGGGCCTTTGACATACATTGAATTTTTGTAAAGGTTTAGTCGGACACGGGGAATGTTTCTGGTGTTATGCCTGTGGGTTCTGTCACAACTATCAAGAAAGCGTTTTAGGTCAAGGTTGATATTAGAGTTTAAGGCCCTGTAGATATAGATTGCACAGTAGTAAGTGTGGATGTACTGAACTGGGAGTAAGTTTAGATCTTTGAAGAGTGGGGGGGTGTGATTATTCTTACTGCAGCTTTTTGTTGAGTTATTATTGGCTTTAGGTGTGTTGCTGCAGTTGATCCCCAAGCACAAATAGCATAGGTGAGGTATGGATAAATAAGTGAGTGGTATAGTGTGAAAAACACTTCTGTATAACTTTAAATGCAGGGTGTATCCTTATCTGACGAGGATGGAGAGTGGAAATGATGTGAAAAGTTGAATATCTGCAGTTTTTATATTTAAGATAGAGTAAAAAAAATACCTTTTAAAGGATTTTATTTATATAATATGGTATACATACCTCTTTTGAAGGATTTCGATCTTTAATGGTTAGAGTATCTTATGGACAGGATACTGCTCAATAAGGTCACTCTGTGTAGGCTGCAAATTTAAATTTATCAATACATTGGATCCTCGGATATCAGCCATTCCGGATATCGGCCAAATCGGATTTCGGCCACTTTTTTGGCCGAAATTCTATCATGGATTTCGGTTGTCAACTCGAAAATCATCCGTATTGGATGTGTCCGCCTGCCACTCTGCTGCATTCATGAGTCAGTCTGGCTGTGTCTCTGGGTGAGTGAGCAAGACTGCATATTCATCCAAACATCTCGCTATAATCCATTGTTTTTTGTGGCTGTTTATTAAGCCCAACTGCAAAATAAGCCACCATGGGCCCAAAGAAAGTTCTTAGTGCCAGCCCTTTGGTAAAGAAAGTGAGAAACATGATAGAATTCAAGAAAGAATTCTTAGTAAAGTACGAAAGTTAAGGAGGAAGAGAGAGGGGAGAATGTGCCTTCTTCAGTGATTTTACGATATGTACGATACTAAAGCAGTAGGATTCGATAAAGGCTGTAGTGTCAGCCAGTGATAAAGTGTAGCATTAATGTGAGGGAAAAGTTCAATAGATAGGAGTAGCAAGGGAGTGTATAGTAACAATAGTTTCATTGCCGGCTACTTGTTAAGGTAGGGTAAGTCCAGCTCCCGCTACTCCCCCCCCCCTTTTTCCCCCTCCCCGAAAGTGATAGTTTGATTGCCGGCTGCTTGTTAAGGTAGGGTCAGTCTAGCTCCCACTATCCCTTCCCCTCCCTCTTCCCCCTCCCCCGAAAGGTGACGTGTGGGGCTCCGGTCAAACAGTAAATCACTCGACTCACAGCTCCCAACACTACTGTAAGTACACGCCTGATTATATTTTAGTGGACTTATTTTTTGAAAGCTTCACTTTTGACCAATAATTAACTTAATCCTTTCAGTCTTTATCTGTTAAATGTTTTAATAATCACCACATCTTTTAGGTATTGTACTTATCATGGAGAGTGATTTCTTAAGCAGTGGGTAATCTGTCTCTCTTTACAGCTTAGAATGACAGAGAGGGTCACCAGCCAACCAACGAGAAGAATAGAAGGAGACAGACTAACGTCCTGAGACGTCCCATGTTTAATCTATTTACCTGTTATGTAAGCTAACACAGGACCTAACCCCTCATCATAGCAGTGGTAACGAACCTGAGTTCCTGTCATCTGAAGTAATTATTCACGGCTACACTCTGTGAAGAACGAGCCGGTGGAGGTCACCAACACCTGCTAACCCCCCTCCAACATCAGCAACGGCTACGATTTCAACAACACAGTGTCACCAACACCTGACACCCCATTACCACGATATACCTATATTAGCGTTGAGTTCAAATGTAATTTTTTTTCATTTAATTTTTCATTTTTCTTTCAATTAGGATACCCATTCATGTTTTATTATTTTACATTTTCCGTTTCTAAATAATAAAGTGTTTATCATTGTCTGTTATTTCTTTTTCTATTCATTAATTTTCCTGAGGAGGAGCCAGCCTTGGTAATACTGACTGAAGTTGTTACAGGGCTGAGTAAGCCTTCACAAGTGGCGACCTTGCCAGGATCAACTCTACTGAATCAAGATTCAATTCCATCTTGAATCTACCTTTGGAACTTCAATGCCGCATACCACAGACGGTTACCACCAGCCATGAGTAATCATTCTCTATGGTAGGACTACGGTACAGGTATTTAAAAGAATTGGTGATTGTTATAGTCTCAATTTATTGTAAGTCAAGTCAGGCAGGATATAATATTTAATTCTGCCACCTTTTCGAGCTTGAAACACTTTGGAGGATTAGACTCTAGGGACCCGAGATTTTCCAGTGACAATTTGTTTCATTGAGCTCTTTATTTTATCAAGGGAACTGTCGTAGGACACTCTTGATTTGCTCGTGAGAAGATTGGATGGTCAAGTGACCCCATTCTACTTACTGTTTGCTTTGAGCCGGCATAGAACCCTTCGTTTTAATTAATACATATTGTTTAATTGAAGTAGGGATCGAGCCTTCTGGTTTATTTACAGTTTGAGCGGAGCAGGAATTGAACCATCCGTTTTCTTTAATACCAGTTTCATTTCCCCTGATATTTTAGGTTATTCTTGCAAGTATGAAGGAATACCAGTTTTGGATGAACGCTGGAAGTAAGTTAGGAATAACAGAGAAAAATTTAGAATCTTTCATTAGTGCTAAGATCCAGGAAAGACTTGAAAGAGAGAGAATTGAGAGAGAAGAGAGACAGTTAGAAAGGGAAAGAGAAGAGAATAAGGAGAGAGAAAGAATAGAGAGATAGAATCAAGAAAGACAGAAAGAGAAAGAGAGGATAAAAAGGAAAGACATCGAATTGAAAGAGAAAACCAAGATAGACAGTTAGAAAGGGAGAGAGAAGACAAAAAGGAGCGTGGTAGACTTGATCATGAGGAGAGAGCTAGAGTATGTGAGGAACAAGCTAAAGTATGTGAGGAACAAGTTAAATTAAGAGAACTTGAGGAAAGAGCAAAGGATAGAGAAGTTGAGGAAAAAGCTAGAGAACGTGAGGAAAAAAGCTAGAGAACTTGAGTTAATAGAGAGAGAAAAGGATCGTGAGTTCGAAAAAGCTCGCCTTGAATTAGAGAATAAAAAGTTAACTCTTACACAACAACAATTAGAGGAAGGAGTAATTAAACATCATGCAGCTAGTGCACATATTCCAACACCTAATTTACCTCCCTTCACAGAGGGTGAAGACATTACTTCATACATCATCAGGTTTGAAAATACTGCTACCCTCTGTGAATGGCCTGCTGACACCTGGGCTACCAGGTTAGGAATATTTTCTGGTACAGCCTTGAATATCTATGCAACTCTGTCGCAGGATATCACATGTAATTATAACCTACTGAAGAAGGCAATCCTTAAAGCATATCAAAAAACCACTAATTCTTACAGGAAAGATTTCAGCAGTTACAAGTAACACTCTTTCGTTTGTTCGACTTTTGGATAGAGACTTCAGGAATTGATCACAGTTATGAATCTCTTAGAGACTTCATTGTTGCTGACCAGTTCCTGACAGCTCTTCCTCACCAGATAAGAACATTCATCAGAGAACGTAACCTGATTAAAGCTGAGGAAGTTGCTGAGGCTGCTGACCTGTATGCTGAGGCTCACAATTCCTATAAAGACCTAAAGGGATCGAACCCTAAGGGCAAAGGTTCATCAGACCTTAAGAAATCAAAGCCTCTAGTGGAAAGTAAATTGACTTCTTTTATTCCTGTTTGTCATTTGTGTGGTGTTAAGGGACATAAAAGTTCAGATTGTCCTTCTAAGAAGGTCCAAAAAGTTGGAAGATGTTTTAAAGATTGTAATGACCAAGCACCCTTCTGTTCAGGAACAGTTAATGATGCACATGTATAGTCATTTCTGATAAGCTGTTCCCTAATCTTAAAGAAACTTATTCCTCTGCTATACTTTCAGACTACTTGGGCCGTACAGACACTTTTCCTACCATCCGTTGTTACATTAGGTCTAAATGGTTCACAGGTTGGTCTGAAGCCGTACTAGCTCCCATCACTTCTTGCTCCGTACTAATAGGTAATGTAAAAGGTGCCATTCTTCCTTCTGAGGTTGACCTTTCATCACCAAAGATGGACATAAGTGTTTCAGATCCTCTTCCTGTAGAGTCAGAGAAGCCCCTCGTAAGTTAAGATGAGACAATGTCTCGCGAGATACATATGGGATTAAAAACCAGTGATGCTACTCTCGAAAGCGAGGTAGTAGGATCACCAGTTCACTTGTTAGATGAAAGTGAAGATATCACCTCCGATACTATAAATGTCTTGACTAGGGCTCAGACCAAAGCCCAGGTTTCTCCTACTGTCCATCCTTTGATTTTCCCTGACTTCAAGCCTTTAGATATATCGAAGGACTCTTTTGTCAATTTACAACGTAGACAAAAATTTACAGCTAGACAAAATCAAGTTATCCAAAGGAAAAACTTTTCATATAAATTTGAATATATAAAGGATATCTTGCATAAGTCAGTATTCAAATTAAATTCAGATGAGATAGACTATTCCGTCTTAGTTGTTACAAGTCAATGCAGAGAGACTGTTCTTAAAATGGCTCATGACCTGCCAGTGGCCGGACATTTCTCGCATTGTAAAACCTTAAATAAAATTAGGGAAACCTATTTTTGGCCAAAAATGTCCTCAGATGTCACTACCTATTGTAGATCGTGTAAAGTTTGCCAACTGTCATCCTCCCGAGGTACCAGGCGAGTACCTATGGTCAAAATGCCAGTCTTTACGGTACCCTTTGAAAGAGTAGCTATTGACATCGTTGGTCCTTTATCTCCACTTTCATCTGGGGGACATACATATATATTAACAGTAGTTGATTATGCTTCGAGTTTCCCTGAAGCCGTACCCTTAAAGACCATAACTACTACAGAGGTGGCTCAAGCCCTTTTGTCCATCTTCTCCAGAGTGGGCATCCCTAGAGAAATTTTGTCTGACCGTGGGACACAATTCACATCTGACTTAATGCAACATCTATACCAACTTCTGGGAGTGAAGCCTCTCTTCACCACACCCTATCATCCCAGCTGTAATGGGAGGATTGAGCGCCAGCATTCGACTCTCAAGTCCATTTTAAGGAAACTTTGCTCCCTTAAACCTAAGGAGTGGCATCGTTACCTACCCTGTGCTTTGTTTGCCATGAGGGAAGTTCCCAGTGACTCTTTGGGGTTTTCACCTTTTGAACTTCACTATGGTAGACAGGCCAGAGGTCCATTGTCCATCCTTTATGACTTATGGACTAATGAGGAGGTAAATGCTGAGGTTCAGTCTTCTTACCAGTTTCTCCTTGACCTTAGATCCAAACTTGAGGAGACCTCTGATATAGTTTCGAAAAACTTAAGCTTGTCAATGGACCAGTAAAAACCCTATTTTGATTCCAAAAGTCAGAGGAGAAGTTTTAACGTAAGGGATGAAGTTCTGGTACTTTTGCCTATCAAGTCAAATAAATTATTAGTAGCATGGAAAGGTCCATATAAAGTATTACAAATTTGTGGGAAAGTTGACTATCTCATAGAAGTCAAGGGGAAACCTAAGCTTTATCATATCAACATCCTTAAGAAATATTACCGAAGAAATTCGGTTAACTGCCTTAATAACTTTGACTTAGTTTTTCATCACGAACTTGATAAGACTACTGAAGAATGTAAGGTGTGTGTAATTGACACCTCTAACTTAGACCATGATGAAGAACTACATGACTTGGTGACTCTTGACCACTCGGGCGCAACCAACATTAATATTAATGAATCTTTGGATGACCATAAGAGACATGAACTACTTCAATGTGTGAGTAACTTTTCAGACGTCTTTACTGATATTCCAGGTGTTACCTCCACGGTAGTCCATAAGATTGACTTATTGACGGACAATCCGATCAAACGGAAATTATACCCAGTTCCAGTTCACCTAAGGGATGCATTTGACCGAGGGGTAGACAAATTATTAAAACTAAAGATCACTGAACCTTCAGTATCTGCATATTGCTCACCAGTAGTCATGGTTAAGAAGGAGGATAATTCATATAGACTTGCTATTGACTTCAGAGGCCTTAATGCTATAACTCGGTGGGATGCTGAACCTATGCCCTTAATAGATAGCGATCTACACAAATTTTATGACGCTTCCTTCTTTTCAGAGATTGATATTGCGCAGACACATCAATTAATGTTACATCCTTCTTCTAAGCAGTACACCGCTTTTCCTACCCACCAAGGACTGATGCAGTCTAGAACTACGCCCTTCGGTTTGGTAACTGCCTGTGCTACCTACGTGAGACTGATGATAAAGGTCTTGGGTAATATGCCAAATGTGTCAGTTTATCTAGATAACATTTGCATAATGACATCCACGTGAGGCAAGCATATCCAAATATTAACATCAGTTTTGCGTAGGTTACGCTCACATGGCCTCACTGCCAAGCCGAAGAAATGCTTCCTTTGGTATAACAAGATTAGATATCTTGGACTGATACTTTCTAATAACTCTCTGCAGCCTCTCCCCAGTAAGATCAAAGCTTTATTAGAATTTAAATTCCCCAAAACCAAGAAGCTCATGCGTAGTTTTCTTGGTTCTGTAAATTTTTATGCACGGTTTATCCCGAACCTTACTGATCTTACAGGCATCTTATCCGACTTCTTAAAAAGTCTGTGAAGGAACCTCTTGAACTTTCCGACGTAGCTCGGGAAAAGTTTAATGAGATTAAAAGTATCTTTTCGAAAGACCCTATACTTAAGATTCCAGATATTAATAAAGCATTTTGTTTAAGAAATGATGCCTCCAATACTGGCTTAGGTGCGGTGCTACTACAATACCATGATGGTACTCCCTTCCCTGTATGCTTCCTAAGCCGGAAACTCCTTCCCACAGAAACGAGATACTCCACCATGGAAAAGGAATGTTTGGTTCTTGTGTGGGGTATCTCCAAGCATAAATTTTATTTGCTGGGAAAAGAATTCATTTTAGAAATGGACCACAAACCTTTGATATACCTAGAAACTTTTAAGGGAACCAACAGTGTCCTCTTGAGGTGGACATTGGCACTCCAGGCTTTTAAGTTCCATATTGTGTATATCAATGGTTCATCCAATTATTTCTCTGACTGGTTAAGTCATGACAGTCAGTAGAAGATTTGTTGCCTTATGCGGCTTCCACATGTTAGAACTTTTTCCTCGTCTATTTTTCTTATACTCCTTGACTATAAGTCTTGGTATGGGGGAGTGTGAGGGAAAAGTTCAATAGATAGGAGTAGCAAGGGAGTTTATAGTAACAATAGTTTCATTGCCGGCTACTTGTTAAGGTAGGGTAAGTCCAGCTCCTGCTATTCCCCTCCTTTCCCCTCCCCCCAAAAGTGATAGTTTGATTGCCGGCTGCTTGTTAAAGGTAGGGTCAGTCTAGCTCCCGCTATCCCTTCCCCTCCCTCTTCCCCCCCCCCAAAGGTGACGTGTGGGGCTCCGGTCAAACAGTAAATCACTCGACTCACAGCTCCCAACACTACTGTAAGTACACGCCTGATCATATTTTAGTGAATTTATTGGTTGAAAGCTTCAATTTTGACCAATAATTAACTTAGTCCTTTCAGTCTTTATCTGTTAATTTTTTTAATAATCACCACATCTTTTAGGTATTGTACTTATCATGGAGAGTGATTTCTTAAGCAGTGGGTAATCTGTCTCTCTTTACAGCTTGGAATGACAGAGAGGGTCACCTGCCAACCAACGAGAAGAATAGAAGGAGACGGACTAACGTTCTGAGACGTCCCATGTTTAACCTATTTACCTCTTATGTAAGCCAACACAGGACCTAACCCCTCATCATAGCAGTGATAATGAACCTGTGTTCCTCTCATCTGAAGTAATTATTCACGGCTACACTCTGTGAAGAACGAGCCGGTGGAGGTCACCAACACCTGCTACCCCCCCCCCACATCAGCAACAGCTACGATTTCAACAAGACAGTGTCGCCAACACCTGACACCCCATTACCACGATATACCTATATTAGCGTTGAGTTCAAATGTAATTTTTTTTCATTTCATTTTTCAGTTTTCTTTCAGATAGGATATCCATTCATGTTTTATTATTTTACATTTTCCGTTTCTAAATAATAAAGTGTTTATCATTGTCTGTTATTATTTCTTTTTCTATTCATTAATTTTCCTGAGGAGGAGCCAGCCTTGGTAATACTGACTGAAGTTGTTACAGGGCTGAGTAAGCCTTCACATTTAAGAATGTAGCAAGTAAGTTAAGCGATTAAGTGATAGAAAAAGGGCGACACGAAGCTGACTCCTCCAATGTTGTTTGAGGTTTATAGGGCCACTTACAACACACGCCGCCCTGCCTATCTTCCACCACCCTAAACCTCTGCCAGCATCTCCTCCATCGTAAGTGTGTACTATAGTATACATACAGAAACCACTTTATTACTTTACATTCTCTATTATGTTTTTATACAATACTTTTTATTAATAAATTATGTACATTGTCATATTGAAGTATTTTGTCCTGTCTCCAAACAATAAACTCTCCTACCTCTCCCCTCCTCGCCATCTTCCATACGTCAAAAAGACTCTTCAATAAAGGTAACAGTGATTTAAATGTTCACTTATCCATTTCATTATTCATTTTATTTAGTTCACATTGTTTTGTGTATGTAAAACTATAGTTAATCTTTATATATGTATGTTTTGTTAATATTTTTTTGGGTGTCTGGAACGGATTAATTTGTATTTACATTAATTCTTAAGAGAAATATTACTTCGATTTTCGGCCTTTTCGGATTTAGGCCGACCTTCTGGAACAGATAATGGCCATTAACCATGGGTCCACTGTATACTAATATAGTTTAAAATATTATAATATATGGAATCTCTGAGATAATTGTAGAATGTCTCTTTTGATCATCTTGAAGTTATTAGTGTTGATGTATTTATTAAGATAAATGACACAACACAAGTTTAGACTATGCAGATGGAAATTTGAAATCTTATAGAAAAGTCTATGAAATTCACTTTTCTTAAAAGACACGAAACAAAGTATTTTTTTTCTTTGAATATTATAGAGAATTTTTAATGGAATAAAAATGCAAAAACGAAATTCTCACAATGTTGTAAATTCGCATTTTTATGCAATTTATTTTTGTGCTACATTTGTGACAGAACTGGTCATGTTGACGGGTACTGTTATTTGGTCTTCCACTAATTCTTCCATTAATTCGTTTATAGTGGATTGTAAATGGGAGAATGAGGTAATGAGTCCCTCAACCTTGAGTCGATGTGGTCAGTCCATCAATCTTGATTGATTGATGGACTGACCACATCGACTCAAGGTTGAGGGACTGATTACCTCATTCTTCTCCTGTTGTTCAAGTTTCTCCTTTGTATGGACTGTTGAAGCCACTTTGTGGGGAAACGTTTCCTCAGTAAAGATACCCAAGAGTTGCACATGTGTCTAATTTATCAATTCGTTTATAACTTGAAAATGCTTTATAAGATCAGCTTCAAATATGGAACTATTGTTGAGCTAAACCTTGTTGACGGCTCGTGCAACAGTTGGCATGAGTAGATGCTCTCCGCTCAATTTTATATAGACGTTTCGCAAGAAAATAGGTGTGATATAGTCCTTCTTTGATAGTCTTGTCCAGTTTGTCAGTTTGTAACTGCAGAGAATCTCTCTCCTGGATAATAAGCGAGAAGAGCTAATTTAATTCGATCCATAATGTCACCAACATATTATTCATCTCCCTGTCGCTGATGTTGACAGAGTGTAGCAGCTAACGGTCGTTCATCATCCTTAAGAATGTCAAAAACTATTTGGGTTCAATCGTGGAACAGCATTGAATGTCAAATCTTTCAATTCTCAGCATTGAGCACGTAATGATAGATTCATTACTAATGAAGGAAATTACATTAGACTTTGTGTCGGTGAAAAGTTGCAAAAGGGTTCTTTTAGTTGTGCTTTATATGTTTTTATAAAAAAAGAAAATTTCATGAATACAATTCCCATGTAAAGTGAAGATGTTCGCTCCATTCGTAACTACTTTTGTATATTATGTTGAAATGATTGTCTTATATATTTCTTCAGTATGATTCTTAATAATGAGTGTTTTGGAAAGTTGCTGACTTTTTAGCCGTCAGTTGGATCGTGCTTGCATTTCGGTTTATAATTATTTAAGCCGAAATTATAAACCAGGTAATTAATGATGCAAAATCTTATTTCATTAATATATTATCCGCAATTCTAAATCTAAATAAGTCAGGCAAGAGATTCTTTACTCAACTTCGGACAACCGGAGATCCAAATGTAGCACTCATGGTGTGACGGGTCAGAAAATATTCTTTGTCTCAGGCCCTGACAAGACTAAATCCAGCAATTGGTTGACAGTATTTAATATACTGAAAAGTCTATAAGATGGACCGTATTAAGAGTGTAAGTGTTGCAACTCTTCTTTAATAACCCTCGTTTAGTGACTTTTAACTCGATTAACAACCCAACCACAAAACATAACAAGGGTATTTTCACATCATCAAAACATCCAGGGACTGATATTTACACTTTATACACAATATAGAAATTATGAAATGTCTGCTCAAAACAGTCACTGAAGCAATTAATTTTAAACACTGTCATGGACTGATTTCGGCAACACAGTATATCACAATATCATGGTACATTTCATATTAGGTGTGCACTTCAACTGTTCCATAACACTTAATACTTGATTTTCAAAAGGCATCAAAAAGTTAGACTAATGGTTGACATCCACACAACTATACACTTCCTTGTTTGGTATATGGGATATATTTAGGACAGGCATTCACACTACGGTGAGTCGACTGTTAAATAACGAATACACACAACGTGAATTATTCGTCCATGGAAAAAAAAAAATTGGTTCAACACTGAATCGCGACACCGTACGGTACTTGTCTCACCTACAATCTTCAGGATGCCTATTAATGTGTTGATTATATTCCCTGACATGACTGGTTCTCTCATCCCTCCCGGGGCTTTTATATCAGTGAACTGCTGATTTGCCTGAATTATTAATGAATAACCATCTGGCATGGATTTAGGTATTTATTGTTAATAGAATATAGTATTTCATACCAATATGATTTAACTTCCATAACAAAACTTTAAATATTAAATATTTCATTACGACATAGACTTCTCGGCTGTCATTGGTTAACTTGATGTGAAATCAAGGACTCTTGTATAGTTTTATCCTCTCAGTGGCAAGTTTTATTTACTGATCCTAAACTATTCTTATCTGCAAAATTTTTTTCTGGGAGCTACTCTGCTTCACTTAAAATTATAAATACATTTTGGGTTTCAATGTTGCCTTGGTTTGGGAGAATATAAATAGTCTCCTATTCAGAAATATGCTAATTATGTTAATTATGAAGTTTAAAATAAACAATTTTTTTTTATTTTATTTAAAACATTATAAATTACAAGGTGGTATAAAATATTAAATAACACCACGATACAGGATCTGAACAAGATTACTAAGAATAGTATCATAATTGCAGAAGAAAAATTTTGAAAACCCAATACAAAATAGGAATGTGTAACAAACACGCAAAATACAACATACCATGCACTGACACACATTATACCAAACGATTAAATATCTGACACATACACACAAAACTGTTGGGGGGGGAGCCCCCCCCATTAAAACCCATCTATAAATACATCCACATCATTCGCACACTTAATGATCACAGCAGTGATCAAACATTAGTTTATGTAACTTTTATATAGATATGCAACTGTTTATGAGATTTTACTTAAGAATAAACTCTAGCATTTATTCTAAAACATGACTCCATAACAAAAATAAACATTATACAAAATACATGATCATATAAATCAACAGCTGCAAAATTTATACAGCATATGTATATCTTGGAACCTTTTGATCACAGACAAATTACTCACAGCAGTCTATTTATTATGAGAAATCCAAATATTTAAAATAACGAATTTTTAATGTATCTCCTCAAGCACTTTATGCAGTAAAGGAGAAATATTACAACATACTCATATTGAAATATTCATTACTACAAAATAACTGGACTCTTACTAAAGCATGACTGAATTGATACATTTCAGTGAATTTTGTTGGAAGTAATCTCTGAACATTCTTAAATACATAACTAATTATTATATCATTACAGCATTATATCTTATTAACCTTAACTAAGCAGTCTTCTGAAACTAACCAAGCTTACCGAACAACTATTACACCGTACGCCACACCTTTACTTATCAAAAGCATCACTTACGCCCACGCATACCTCAAGAAGCCAGCCTCATTTTACCCCTTAAGATTGCAACGCCCATAAGTCCCTGACGCGGAAGCTACGATTTCCCTCCGAAAAGGTTAAATGCTACCTGTTCCCAGTGATGTCCTTATTCCTCCGTTGCGTCCCATAAAATATCGCTGCCAGTGCCCTGATTCTCTCCCTTACTGACACATGTCTGTAAACCCATGACGTATACACAAAGTCCGTGACTAGATAACCCATTGCGTTCTGCACCGTCACCCTCCCCCCCCCACATCTAAGCTTAACGCCCTTAAAACGCTAATTCCACCTCCACCCACCATACGTAAAACCCTACTAAACCACTCCCTCACTGGTTCCAACCTCGCACAAAAAAATACCGCATGAAAGACAGTATCAATCTCCCCACACACACACAATACTCCCCACCCTCCTGCACACGCCTATTTGCCAACACTTTTCCAGACGGCAATATATTGTGGAGAAATTTAAACATAATCTCCCTTACCACTGCCTTCAATCGTAACCCTTTTAAACGGCCCCACATATCACTCCACGCAGGATATATACCTTCCACCCTAGCAACCACCTCTCCACCACCCACCTGAGCCAGTCTTCTTATCTTGACCCTGCGTGGGTCCCGTGCATAAATTAATAACCTCAACATTCCCTCATACATCTGGACATCTCTACCCCTCATCCAACGCTCCAAATCCCTGCGAACCCATGCCAAACCTGTGCCTGCAACCCTACACTCCCTCAAATAGCTGTGTTTAACATACATGCCCAAGATCCTTTGATGCAACGCCATTAACCCCAGCCCTCCCCAGCATGCCAGAAGGCACACAACATCTCTCGATAACCAGTCACATCCCGAACCCCAAATATATCGATATACACGCTTCAACAGACGCTTCTCATCGCACGTATGCAAGGGATATATACCTACCACATGCCACAGCTTACCATACAAAAGCACATTCACCGCAATAGCACGCTGATGTAACGTCAGGCGTCCTGTACGCAATCCCGCCAATCTACCCAGAGCCCTATCCACAGTTTCTCTCGAGTTCACCTCCCTCATCTCCTGAAGGTTTCCCACATGAACAACCCCATACACCTTAATTTGACACACCAGGGGCCAGCCTTCTTCCTGTCCTAGAGCCCCACCCACGCCATCCCCCACCCTCATAAGCATAGACTTTTCCCTATTAAGAGTCATCCCTGTTGCCCTTCCGAAACGCTCCACCAATTCACCCACCTTTCGTAAATCCTTTGACCTTCTAAATAGAACAGTGGTATCATCCATATAACCCACAATCCCTGGTTCCACAGCCACATCTCTCTTCACTCCATCCCTTACACTCCCTCGCACAGCCCTATAGAACGGATCCTGGATCAACGCAAAGAGAAGCTGCGACACAGGGCACCCTTGCCTCAACCCCCTTTCCATCCTAACTAGTTTTCCTAGCCTACCATTTACCTGCACCCATACCATAGCCTGCTCATACAACACCTTTGCCCAACTGACGATTTCCCTCTCAAACCCTTGCCACTGCATTAACTTCCACAGTGCCTCACGCTCCACACAGTCATATGCCGCATGCCAATCCAATGCTAATACCCCACCTTTATTTCCCCCCCCCTACTTTCGTCTATAAACCTACGTATGATCCCTTGCCCCACACACATTGATCGCCCAGGCACACCATATTGACCCTCATCCAAAACTTTGTCAAGAACCCTTTTCATCCTATTCCCTAACATTTTAGCAAAGATCTTGTAATCACCACACATTAAAGATATCGATCGATAATCATGTACGTAATCACAAGACTTCTTTTTCGGGACCATGACCACCACACCCGTATGTTGCTGTTCCCCCAACCTACCTTTGGTTTTCATAGCATTAAATAAAACCACTAAAAATTCACGCAAACATTCCCAGTTTTTCTTATAAAAATCACAAGGAATACCATCAATCCCCGGCGATTTTCTCACACTCATACTCTCCACTGCCAGTCTAATCTCCTCCTCGCTTATAGGTCCACTCAGATTCAACCGATCCTTATGCTCGAGATTACAACATACCCATTCACCCATTTCCCCTAGCACCTCATTATTAACCCCCACTCTTTTCCATGCATTTCATACCATGCATCCACGTAGCAACCCATACCCTCTGTTGACATGAGCACCTGCCCCTGACGATACCCCTCCAATTGCTCCTGGACGCTCAAACTCATTATTTCCGTCGCCCTGCGACGTTTTCCCTGCTCTCTCAAGACATATGCTGATGGACAGTCGCCCCATAAAACCTCATCGATTCCTCCCGCGATTCGTGCCGCATCAAATTCACGATTTTGAATGTCCCTAATCAGTTGTTTTAAACCCTCAATCTCAACCGCCCGATACTCAACCCCCTCCATATAGCATTCCTGCAGTTGACCTTCAAGATAATGTAAAACACCATTTTGATATCTCCGCTCTTCCCTTCCCTGCTTCTGATAAAAATCCCTCACCTTCCCCTTACCGACCGTGTCCAACCACTCAAGGATGTCTACCCCCACCAACCGTCTGCCCACCATCTCCCCCAAGCACTCTCAAAAGATTTCCTCCCATCCCCTTTGCGCAATAACCCAACATTCAACTTCCAGTAACCTCTGAAATGCTTTGGCAATCCCTCCCAATCCAAGTCTACCATAACCCCTCTATGATCAGAGAAGCTCACATTCAATGCACAAACACTGCTTACCCTCACTCCCCGAGAAACATAGATTCGATCCAGCCTCGCCGCATAATCACGCCTAATGAACGTATGCATGACCCCACCCACTTCCTCCCCTCCCACTACATTCACACCTCGCAACAGATACCCTAAATACCCCTAAAAAAAACCTTCCTCTAGGTTCTACGTCCTTACGGCGAACAATACAGTTCCAATCACCTCCTAGAATCGTTACGACTGGCAGCGATCTTAAATGGTAAACAAGGACGTCCCTAAAGAACCTATTTTTGACGCCGATGTCTCCCTCCGCAGGCCCGTACACCCCTATGAAACCCACTTGAACCCCACCCCATGCGCCATCCACCCGTACCACCCGCCCCTCCTCCCCCACCTCGCATCTTTGCAGAGAAAACGGGCTAGCTTCTTCAATTAACAATGCCACACCACCTTTCAGTCGTGCAGAGCATTCCATGTACACATCATATCCATCAATCATTAACACTCCCAATGATTTATAATTGTGTTCTTGCCGGAACACAACGTCAGGTACATATCTCTTTAAAAATACCTCCAGACTCTTACATTTATCTACTGACTTCAACCCGTTAATATTTAAAGTAATACACTTGAAGGATTAAATGGAGGCTTGCCTTTAGACACCTTAACACTCTTAGAACCTAGACGAGCACCCCCACCTCTCCCCCCACACCCCCTGTGCCTTCCCCTTTCACATGCTCAACACACTTTGTTCCACCCGTACCTCGACGAGTCACATCGCACTATGCTTTTTTCCCGGTCCTTTGCCCAGGAATCAAAACATCATCACTATCGGTTATTACAGCAGCTCTCTTGCGAGAGCTACGATCTGCTACCATAGCCTCCTCTAGACTACTATCCCTGTGGACGTCCACTACTACAACCTGCTCTGCTTCCACACCACACGCGGCCTGCTCGTTGGGGCCTCCTGCCCTTGCCTCTACATCCTCGTTTTCCAGCCCAGCATGGGTCATTGGCGACGCCGAAACGTCCAGCAATTCATGCAGAGCCTCCTGAATGGATGCCTCCATTACATCCTGAGCAATTACAGAATCCTCCTCACCCATCGCCGACACCAAGCATACGTCCTTTCCAACTCAAGGTAGGGCAACATGCAGAAGACAACTCTGTCTCCCTCTTTACCTCCTCACTCCACGTCTCCCGTGCCAGAGACTCACGCTGTGTTGCCGAAGCGTATGTTTGCTGCTTCGTTGCATCATCAGTCCGTGTATCATCCGTTGATCTTCCTCGTCGCGTAGGACATTGCGCCGCGATGTGGTCATATGTCCCACATAGTCGATGCGTACGCCTCTGACCCGTGTACGTAACGAAGACTTGAGTATGGAAGTCCTCAATCACCACGTACGATAGTATAGGGTGTTTTAGGGACATTTTAAGGGAAAAAGACCCTTCCAGCATACCAACAACCGGTCCATCACGCCAACATCCCAATGTCGCCAAATGTATCGTACCATAACGCCCAAAAACGTTCCTTAAATCACTCTCATCAGCTTCAAAAGGAACATTACGCACCTTGATCCAAGTTTAAAACCGTGATACATCATGGAGGCGGACAGTAACACCAGGATTGACCGGCTTAACCACATCCTGGTACCTGGCCACCATATTTTCATAGGTGCTGCTCTGCCGGAATTTGACGAAAAGCCTTGAACTACCATTCAACGACACGCCATAGAACTTCTCATTTGCGATGCTATACGTGTCTTTTAATATCGCCGTCAGCAAAAGATGGGTGTTCCGACTATTGAGCGATCCCTTCACAAGTTCAAGACAAACAGTGTTGACACGTCTACGTCACCTTCCGTCATTATGAAAGTACTAACGAAAACTGCGCAGAAAACCAGTTGATTCAGGAGCTACTGCGCAGCCTGTCCGACAATGTAAAATAAACAATTAGATGAAAAGGCTTACGACATGGAGACATTCACGTGTGGTGGGTCCCATAAATTATCATCGCCTTCATTACTAAATTAACTCATTTCTTAGATGTTTTGGTGTCATGTCCGAGATTATCTATAAAAAATATATTACTTGCTTATTATCACACCTATTCTTTAAGTAATATTTAATGCAAGCTTATTATAATTTGAACAAAATTTATTGTAACATACAGAGCAAGATGTATTTCGTTTGCTGGGAGATATGAGAATGATGAAGATCTGAAGTGAATCGTAAGTGGAATTCACATGACACCTTTTGAAAATTAAAATCCAAATTTCCTAAAAAAAAAAATAACTAAAGTTGGACAAATACAGCCTAAATCTTTTTCAAACTTCTCAAAGAGACCAGATAGACCAATATCCTAAAATATACAAGCACATTAAGCATGAAGCAGCTCTTATGTTGTATTAGTTATAATCATGGAATGACTGAAGGTAATCGGATGAGACTCAGAAATTATTGCATGTAAAGCAGCATTTAATTTTTCTAAATTATTTCTATAAGAAAAACAATATTGAGACCTACCCCGGCTAAAATAACTCCAACCTTTAATCAAAGTAAGATTAATCACAGTTTAAGCAATTAAGTTCATTACAAAATAATTAAATTTTACTTAAAATCTTCGGATATATAACCAATTTTTTTTAAATGGTCTCTGAAGTTCGCAGTATTTAATAAAAGGCCCACAAAAATACTTTATGTAGATTTAAACTAGAACAACAAAATAAAGTCAAATATTGTGATTTATTTCTGATCAGAAGAGACATTTTACAATAAAATTTTCAAAACCTAAAATAAAGATGAAACTCACTTTAAGGAAAACATCAGCAGTAATAACTGGAAGCTGACTGGAAGATGTATTCTCAAGTTACTACAGTAATAACTGGAAGCTGACTGGAAGATGTATTCTCAAGTTACTACAGTAATAACTGGAAGCTGACTGGAAGATGTATTCTCAAGTTACTACAGTAATAACTGGAAGCTGACTGGAAGATGTATTCTCAAGTTACTACAGTAATAACTGGAAGCTGACTGGAAGATGTATTCTCAAGTTACTACAGTAATAACTGGAAGCTGACTGGAAGATGTATTCTCAAGTTACTACAGTAATAACTGGAAGCTGACTGGAAGATGTATTCTCAAGTTACTACAGTAATAACTGGAAGCTGACTGGAAGATGTATTCTCAAGTTACTACAGTAATAACTGGAAGCTGACTGGAAGATGTATTCTCAAGTTACTACAGTAATAACTGGAAGCTGACTGGAAGATGTATTCTCAAGTTACTACAGTAATAACTGGAAGCTGACTGGAAGATGTATTCTCAAGTTACTACAGTAATAACTGGAAGCTGACTGGAAGATGTATTCTCAAGTTACTACAGTAATAACTGGAAGCTGACTGGAAGATGTATTCTCAAGTTACTACAGTAATAACTGGAAGCTGACTGGAAGATGTATTCTCAAGTTACTACAGTAATAACTGGAAGCTGACTGGAAGATGTATTCTCAAGTTACTACAGTAATAACTGGAAGCTGACTGGAAGATGTATTCTCAAGTTACTACAGTAATAACTGGAAGCTGACTGGAAGATGTATTCTCAAGTTACTACAGTAATAACTGGAAGCTGACTGGAAGATGTATTCTCAAGTTACTACAGTAATAACTGGAAGCTGACTGGAAGATGTATTCTCAAGTTACTACAGTAATAACTGGAAGCTGACTGGAAGATGTATTCTCAAGTTACTACAGTAATAACTGGAAGCTGACTGGAAGATGTATTCTCAAGTTACTACAGTAATAACTGGAAGCTGACTGGAAGATGTATTCTCAAGTTACTACAGTAATAACTGGAAGCTGACTGGAAGATGTATTCTCAAGTTACTACAGTAATAACTGGAAGCTGACTGGAAGATGTATTCTCAAGTTACTACAGTAATAACTGGAAGCTGACTGGAAGATGTATTCTCAAGTTACTACAGTAATAACTGGAAGCTGACTGGAAGATGTATTCTCAAGTTACTACAGTAATAACTGGAAGCTGACTGGAAGATGTATTCTCAAGTTACTACAGTAATAACTGGAAGCTGACTGGAAGATGTATTCTCAAGTTACTACAGTAATAACTGGAAGCTGACTGGAAGATGTATTCTCAAGTTACTACAGTAATAACTGGAAGCTGACTGGAAGATGTATTCTCAAGTTACTACAGTAATAACTGGAAGCTGACTGGAAGATGTATTCTCAAGTTACTACAGTAATAACTGGAAGATGACTGGAAGATGTATTCTCAAGTTACTACAGTAATAACTGGAAGCTGACTGGAAGATGTATTCTCAAGTTACTACAGTAATAACTGGAAGCTGACTGGAAGATGTATTCTCAAGTTACTACAGTAATAACTGGAAGCTGACTGGAAGATGTATTCTCAAGTTACTACAGTAATAACTGGAAGCTGACTGGAAGATGTATTCTCAAGTTACTACAGTAATAACTGGAAGCTGACTGGAAGATGTATTCTCAAGTTACTACAGTAATAACTGGAAGCTGACTGGAAGATGTATTCTCAAGTTACTACAGTAATAACTGGAAGCTGACTGGAAGATGTATTCTCAAGTTACTACAGTAATAACTGGAAGCTGACTGGAAGATGTATTCTCAAGTTACTACAGTAATAACTGGAAGATGACTGGAAGATGTATTCTCAAGTTACTACAGTAATAACTGGAAGCTGACTGGAAGATGTATTCTCAAGTTACTACAGTAATAACTGGAAGCTGACTGGAAGATGTATTCTCAAGTTACTACAGTAATAACTGGAAGCTGACTGGAAGATGTATTCTCAAGTTACTACAGTAATAACTGGAAGCTGACTGGAAGATGTATTCTCAAGTTACTACAGTAATAACTGGAAGATGACTGGAAGATGTATTCTCAAGTTACTACAGTAATAACTGGAAGCTGACTGGAAGATGTATTCTCAAGTTACTACAGTAATAACTGGAAGCTGACTGGAAGATGTATTCTCAAGTTACTACAGTAATAACTGGAAGCTGACTGGAAGATGTATTCTCAAGTTACTACAGTAATAACTGGAAGATGACTGGAAGATGTATTCTCAAGTTACTACAGTAATAACTGGAAGATGACTGGAAGATGTATTCTCAAGTTACTACAGTAATAACTGGAAGCTGACTGGAAGATGTATTCTCAAGTTACTACAGTAATAACTGGAAGCTGACTGGAAGATGTATTCTCAAGTTACTACAGTAATAACTGGAAGATGACTGGAAGATGTATTCTCAAGTTACTACAGTAATAACTGGAAGATGACTGGAAGATGTATTCTCAAGTTACTACAGTAATAACTGGAAGATGACTGGAAGATGTATTCTCAAGTTACTACAGTAATAACTGGAAGCTGACTGGAAGATGTATTCTCAAGTTACTACAGTAATAACTGGAAGATGACTGGAAGATGTATTCTCAAGTTACTACAGTAATAACTGGAAGATGACTGGAAGATGTATTCTCAAGTTACTACAGTAATAACTGGAAGATGACTGGAAGATGTATTCTCAAGTTACTACAGTAATAACTGGAAGCTGACTGGAAGATGTATTCTCAAGTTACTACAGTAATAACTGGAAGCTGACTGGAAGATGTATTCTCAAGTTACTACAGTAATAACTGGAAGCTGACTGGAAGATGTATTCTCAAGTTACTACAGTAATAACTGGAAGCTGACTGGAAGATGTATTCTCAAGTTACTACAGTAATAACTGGAAGATGACTGGAAGATGTATTCTCAAGTTACTACAGTAATAACTGGAAGCTGACTGGAAGATGTATTCTCAAGTTACTACAGTAATAACTGGAAGCTGACTGGAAGATGTATTCTCAAGTTACTACAGTAATAACTGGAAGCTGACTGGAAGATGTATTCTCAAGTTACTACAGTAATAACTGGAAGCTGACTGGAAGATGTATTCTCAAGTTACTACAGTAATAACTGGAAGCTGACTGGAAGATGTATTCTCAAGTTACTACAGTAATAACTGGAAGCTGACTGGAAGATGTATTCTCAAGTTACTACAGTAATAACTGGAAGCTGACTGGAAGATGTATTCTCAAGTTACTACAGTAATAACTGGAAGCTGACTGGAAGATGTATTCTCAAGTTACTACAGTAATAACTGGAAGCTGACTGGAAGATGTATTCTCAAGTTACTACAGTAATAACTGGAAGCTGACTGGAAGATGTATTCTCAAGTTACTACAGTAATAACTGGAAGCTGACTGGAAGATGTATTCTCAAGTTACTACAGTAATAACTGGAAGCTGACTGGAAGATGTATTCTCAAGTTACTACAGTAATAACTGGAAGCTGACTGGAAGATGTATTCTCAAGTTACTACAGTAATAACTGGAAGCTGACTGGAAGATGTATTCTCAAGTTACTACAGTAATAACTGGAAGCTGACTGGAAGATGTATTCTCAAGTTACTACAGTAATAACTGGAAGCTGACTGGAAGATGTATTCTCAAGTTACTACAGTAATAACTGGAAGCTGACTGGAAGATGTATTCTCAAGTTACTACAGTAATAACTGGAAGCTGACTGGAAGATGTATTCTCAAGTTACTACAGTAATAACTGGAAGCTGACTGGAAGATGTATTCTCAAGTTACTACAGTAATAACTGGAAGCTGACTGGAAGATGTATTCTCAAGTTACTACAGTAATAACTGGAAGCTGACTGGAAGATGTATTCTCAAGTTACTACAGTAATAACTGGAAGCTGACTGGAAGATGTATTCTCAAGTTACTACAGTAATAACTGGAAGCTGACTGGAAGATGTATTCTCAAGTTACTACAGTAATAACTGGAAGCTGACTGGAAGATGTATTCTCAAGTTACTACAGTAATAACTGGAAGCTGACTGGAAGATGTATTCTCAAGTTACTACAGTAATAACTGGAAGCTGACTGGAAGATGTATTCTCAAGTTACTACAGTAATAACTGGAAGCTGACTGGAAGATGTATTCTCAAGTTACTACAGTAATGGAAACTGGAAGATGAAGCTGACTGGAAGCTGACGTATTCTCAAGTTACTACAGTAATAACTGGAAGCTGACTGGAAGATGTATTCTCAAGTTACTACAGTAATAACTGGAAGCTGACTGGAAGACGTATTCTCAAGTTACTACAGTAATAACTGGAAGCTGACTGGAAGATGTATTCTCAAGTTACTACAGTAATAACTGGAAGCTGACTGGAAGACGTATTCTCAAGTTACTACAGTAATAACTGGAAGCTGGAAGCTCACTGGAAGATGTAGTCTCAAGTTACTACAGTAATAACTGGAAGCTGACTGGAAGATGTATTCTCAAGTTACTACAGTAATAACTGGAAGCTGACTGGAAGATGTATTCTCAAGTTACTACAGTAATAACTGGAAGCTGACTGGAAGATGTGTTCTCTGGAAGATGTATTCTCAAGTTACTACAGTAATAACTGGAAGCTGACTGGAAGATGTATTCTCAAGTTACTACAGTAATAACTGGAAGCTGACTGGAAGATGTATTCTCAAGTTACTACAGTAATAACTGGAAGCTGACTGGAAGACGTATTCTCAAGTTACTACAATAATAACTGGAAGCTGACTGGAAGATGTATTCTCAAGTTACTACAGTAATAACTGGAAGCTGACTGGAAGATGTATTCTCAAGTTACTACAGTAATAACTGGAAGCTGACTGGAAGACGTATTCTCAAGTTACTACAGTAATAACGGGAAGCTGACTGGAAGATGTATTCTCAAGTTACTACAGTAATAACTGGAAGCTGACTGGAAGATGTATTCTCAAGTTACTACAGTAATAACTGGAAGCTGACTGGAAGATGTATTCTCAAGTTACTACAGTAATAACTGGAAGCTGACTGGAAGATGTATTCTCAAGTTACTACAAACAATACAATAAATTTACATCTACGCAGCTTAAAGTCAAGAAATGTTTCAACCATTTCTTATGATGAATTAGCCATTACATATTGATGTCATTAACATTTCTTGTATTTTAATATTTGGAAAGTTGGAAAATACTAAACTAGTATGAGTCACATAACATCTGTGGAATGGTAAACACTGAGACTTGATCATAGGAAGGAAGGATAAGTACAGTTACTTGTATACAAAGTTACTCACTACAGTCAAGGCAAAATAATACAGTAATGAGCTGTAAAATATTATGACACCATTTCGAGACGGAAAGTACCTACACACACCATGGAAAGTACCTACACAAACCATGGAATGTACCTACACACACCATGGAAAGTACCTACACACACCATGGTAAGTACCTACACACACCATGGAAAGTACCTACACACACACCATGGAAAGTACCTACACACACCATGAAAAGTACCTACACACACCATGGAAAGTACCTACACACACCATGGAAAGTACCTACACTCCATGGAAAGTACCTACACGCTCCACGGAAAGTACCTACACACACACAATGGAAAGTACCTACACACACCATGGAAAGTACCTAGACACTCCGTGGAAAGTACCTACACACTCCATGGAAAGTACCTACACACACCATGGAAAGTATCTACACACTCCATGGAGAGTACCTACACACTCCATGGAGAATACCTACACACACCATGGAAAGTACCTACACACTCCATGGAAAGTACCTACACACTTCATGGAAAGTGCCTACACACACCAGAGAAAGTACCTACACACTCCATGGAAAGTACCTACACACTCCATGGAACGTACCAACACACACCATGGAAAGTACCAACACACACCACGGAAAGTACCTACACACACTATGGAAAGTACCTACACACACCATGGAAGTAAATACACACACCATCGGAAATACCTACACACACCATGGAAAGTACCTACACACTCCATGGAAAGTACCTACACACTCCATGGAAAGTGCCTACACACACCATGGAAAGTACCTACACACTCCAAGGAAAGTACCTACACACTCCATGGAAAGTGCCTACACACACCATGGAAAGTACCTACACACTCCATGGAAAGTGCCTACACACTCCATGGAAAGTACCTACGCACACCATGGAAAGTACCTGTATACTCCATGGAAAATACCTACACACACCATGGAAAGTGCCTACACACACCATGGAAAGTACCTACACACACCATGGGAAGTACCTACACACTCCATAAAAAGTACCTACACCCTCCATGGAAAGTACCTACACATACCATGAAAAGTACCTACACACTCCATGGAAAGTACCATTACACACCATGGAAAGTACCAACACACACCATGGAAAGTACCTACACACTCCATGGAAAGTACCTACACATACCATGGAAAGTGCCGACACACTCCATGGAAAGTACCTAAACACTCCATGGAAAGTACCTACACACACACCATGGAAAGTACCTACACACACACCATGGAAAGTACCTACACACACCACGGAAAGTACCTACACACAATATGGAACGTAGCTACACACACATACCATGGAAGGTACCTACACACACCATGGAAAGTACCTACACACACCATGGAAAGTACCTACACACACCATGGGAAGTACCTATACACACCACGGAAAGTACCTACACACACCATTGAAAGTGTCTACACACCCATGGAAAGTACCTACACACACCATGGAAAGTACCTACACACTCCATGAGAAGTACCAACACACACCATGGAAAGTACCTGCACACACCATGGAAAGTACCTACACACACCATGGAAAGTACCTACACACAACATGGGAAGTACCAACACACACCATGGAAAGTACCTGCACACACCATGGAAAGTACCTACACACACCATGGGAAGTACCTACACACTCCATGGAAAGTACCTATACACACCATGGGAAGTACCTACACACACCATGGGAAGTACCTACACACTCCGTGGAAAGTACCTTCACTCTCCATGGAAAGTATCTACACACTCCAAGGAAAGTACCTACACACACCATGGAAAGTACCTACACACACCATGGAAAGTACCTATACACTCAATGGAATGTACCTACACACACCATGGAAAGTACCTACACACAACATGGAAAGTACCTACACACACCATCAAAAGTACCTAAACACACCATGGAAAGTACCTACACACACCATGGAAAGTACCTATACACTCCAAGGAAAGTAGCTACACACACCATGGAAAGTACCTACACACACCATGGAAATTTCCTACACACACCATCGAAAGTACCTACACACACCATGGAAATTGCCTACACACACCATCAAAAGTACCTACACACACCATGGAAAGTACCTACACACACACTGGAAAGTACCTACACACACCATGGAAAGTACCTACACACACACCATGGAAAGTACCTACACAACATGGAAAGTACCTACACACTCCATCAAAAGTACCTACATACACCATGGAAAGTACCTACACACACCATGGAAAGTACCTACACACACAACGGAAAGTACCTACACTATCCATGGAATATACCTACACACACCATGGAAAGTACCTACACACAGCATATAAAGTACCTACACACACCATGGAAAGTACCTACACACACAATGGGAAGTACCTACTCACACCATGGAAAGTACCTACACACAACATATAAAGTACCTACACACACCATGGGAAGTACCTACTCACACCATGGAAAGTACCTACACATACCATGAAAAGTACCTACACACACCATGGGAAGTACCTACTCACACCATGGAAAGTACCTACTCACACCATAATAACATAAGAAAGGAGGAACACTGCAGGAGGCCTGCTGGCCCATACTAGGCAGGTCCTTTACAATTCATCCCACTAACAAAACATTTGCCCAACCCAATTTTCAATGCCACCCAAGAAATAAGCTCTGATGTGAAAGTCCCACTCAAATCCAACCCCTCCCACTCATGTACTTATCCAACCTAGATTTGAAACTACCCAAAGTCCCAGCCTCAATAACCCAACTAGGTAGACTGTTCCACTCATCAACTACCCTATTTCCAAACCAATACTTTCCTATGTCCTTTCTAAATCTAAACTTATCTAATTTAAATCCATTACTGCGGGTTCTCTCTTGGAGAGACATCCTCAAGACCTTATTAATATCCCCTTTATTAATACCTATCTTCCACTTATACACTTCGATCAGGTCTCCCCTCATTCTTCGTCTAACAAGTGAATGTAACTTAAGAGTCTTCAATCTTTCTTCATAAGGAAGATTTCTAATGCTATGTATTAATTTAGTCATCCTACGCTGAATGTTTTCTAACGAATTTATGTCCATTTTGTAATACGGAGACCAGAACTGAGCTGCATAATCTAGGTGAGGCCTTACTAATGATGTATAAAGCTGCAGTATGACCTCTGGACTTCTGTTGCTTACACTTCTTGATATAAATCCCAGTAATCTATTTGCCTTATTACGTACGCTTAGGCATTGCTGTCTTGGTTTAAGTTTGCTGCTCACCATAACCCCCAAGTCCTTTTCGCAATCTGTATGGCTAAGTTCTACATCATTTAACTTATAAGTACTAGGGTTATGGGCACTCCCAAGCTTCAGAACCTTGCATTTATCTACATTGAACTGCATCTGCCACTTTTCTGACCAAGAATAGAGTTTGTTTAAATCCTCCTGAAGTTCCATAACATCTACGTTTGAATCAATTATCCTACCTATCTTTGTGTCATCGGCGAATTTGCTCATATCACTAGTAATTCCCTCATCAAGATCATTGATATATATTATAAACAACAACGGGCCCAAGACTGATCCCTGTGGAACGCCACTTGTTACAGATCCCCACTCGGATTTAACCCCATTTATGGACACTCTCTGCTTCCTGTCAGTGAGCCATGACTCGATCCACGAGAGCACTTTTCCCCCAATGCCATGAGCTGCCACTTTCTTTAACAGTCTATGGTGCGGGACTCTATCAAAAGCCTTACTAAAATCTAAGTAAATAATATCAAATTCTTTATTGTGGTCAACAGCCTCAAAAGCTTTACTGAAGAAAGTTAATAAATTAGTTAGACAAGACCGGCCTCTTGTGAATCCATGCTGAGTATCATTAATCAAGCTATGCTTATCGAGATGGCTTCTTATAATCTCAGCTATAATTGACTCTAGTAATTTGCCTACAATTGAGGTCAGGCTTATTGGGCGGTAATTTGACGGTAACGACTTGTCCCCTGTTTTAAAAATAGGAGTTACATTAGCCATCTTCCACATATCAGACACTACACCTGTTTGAAGAGATAAATTAAAAATATTAGTTAATGGTTCACAGAGTTCCATTTTGCATTCCTTAAGAACCCTTGAAAAAACCTCATCAGGGCCCGGCGACTTATTTTGCTTCAGTCTGTCTATCTGCTTCACAACCATCTCACTAGTGACTGTGATGTTACATAATTTTTCTTCTACCCCACTGTAAATATTAATTACTGGAATATTGTTAGTGTCTTCCTGTGCAAAAACTGAGAGAAAATAATTATTTAAAATCAAGCACATTTCATTCTCTTTGTCAGTAAGGTGCCCATAGTTATTTTTAAGGGGACCTATCTTATCTCTAACTTTTGTTCTATAGACCTGGAAAAAACTTTTTGGGTTAGTTTTAGAATCCCTAGCAACTTTAATTTCATAGTCCCTTTTAGCTTTTCTTATCCCCTTTTTAATGTCCCTCTTAATGTCAATATACTGATTCATAAGATGACCCTCACCTCTTTTGATATGCCTATAAATTCCTTTCTTATGCCCTAGTAGATAATTGAGCCTATTATTCATCCATTTTGGGTCATTTCTATTTGATCTAATTTCTTTATATGGGATAAACGCTCTTTGAGCAGCATGTATAGTGTTCAGAAAACTGTCATATTGATAGCTCTCTTCGTTACCCCAGTCAACAGATGATAAGTGTTCTCTAAGCCCATCGTAATCTGCTAAGCGAAAATCTGGGACTGTTACTGAGTTATCGCTACTATCGTACTTCCATTCAATGCTAAATGTAATTGATTTGTGGTCGCTAGCACCCAGTTCCTCTGAAATTTCTAAATTATTAACAAGGGATTCATTGTTTGCCATAACTAAGTCAAGCAGGTTATTTCCCCTTGTAGGTTCTGTCACAAACTGCTTCAAAAAACAATCCTGAAATACTTCTAAGAAGTTGTATGATTCTAAATTCCCAGTCAAGAAATTCCAATCAACATGACTAAAGTTAAAGTCTCCTAGAATTACTACATTATCGTGCCTTGTGGCCTTAACAATTTCCTCCCATAGTAGTTTCCCTTGGTCCCTATCTAAGTTTGGGGGACGGTATATCACTCCTAAAATCAGTTTTTCAGGCCCCTCTGAAAATTCTATCCAAACAGACTCTGTATGTATTACTTCAGACTTAATACCCGTTTTTATGCAACAGTTCAAGCGATCTCGGACATACAATGCCACCCCACCCCCCCTCCCAATACTTCTATCTTCTTGGAACAATTTATAACCCTGAATATGACATTCCGCAGGCATGTCCCGACTTTTTGAATTAAACCACGTCTCAGTTAAAGCAAATACATCAATGTTACCTACACTAGCAACTAATCTCAACTCGTCCATCTTATTCCTAGCACTACGGCAATTTGCATAATAAACATTGAAAGACTCTCCTTTCTCTTTACCCTTCCTGCTCATTTCTATTTTTCTACTAAACCTATTACTGCCCTTATCACCCAAGGTCCCTGGCTTTTCAATATCTATCTCGTTCTTATTATTACTAGTTCCCCTAGAACTCGTAATATTACTACACTGGGACTTCACTGTTTTCCTGCCAAAACCCATACCACTAACTATTCCTAGTTTAAAGTCCTAACTGCTCCCTCCACTGCAGTTGCCAGTGCTCCCACCCCACACCTAGATAAGTGAACCCCATCCCTAGCATACATGTCATTTCTGCCATAGAAGAGGTCCCAGTTGTCAATGAATGTTACCGCATTTTCCTTACAGTATTTGTCCAGCCAGCAATTGACACCAATTGCCCTGGACAACCATTCATTTCCAACTCCCCTCCTTGGCAAAATACCACATATGAGAGGGTTCCCACCCTTACTTCTAATTATTTCTATTGCTGACCTATACCTGCTAATCAGGTCCTCACTCCTACGTCTGCCAACATCGTTGCCTCCAGCACTGAGACAGATAATAGGATTGCTCCCATTACCTCTCATGATGTCATCCAGACGGCTAACAATATCCTCCATCCCAGTCCCAGGAAAGCAAACTCTCTGTCTCCTACTCCTGTCCTTCAAGCAGAACGCCCTATCCATATACCTAACTTGGCTATCCCCAACAACAACAATATTCTTACCTTCCTTAATGTCTTTCGTCGTGACGTTCCCAGTAGTAGACTCACATTCGTCGGGTAGCACTGAGAATGTATTGGATGTTTCCACAACAGTTTCCACGGCAGTCTCTTTCTTCTTCATCGTTTCTACCTTTCCATTCGTCTTCTTGATCGTCAACTTCTTTCCCTGCTGTCCAACCACTGACCAGTTTCCCTTCTTGACCTGAGGACTCAAAACAGGAGGACTACTCCGAATCTTTTTGTTTTCCTCAGTCAGTTGCCGAATTTCCATATTCGCCAACCTCAATTCTTCCTTAAGCTGTTGGTAAAGTTGCTCGATGGAGGGCATCTTGCTTCAATTCTAGAGAGCGCACAAACAGGTCTTCACAGAGCCAAGTACACGTCAACACTGCGCAAAAGCCAACTCAATCAGGAGCTACTGCGCAGCACGTCCGCACGGCCCAATAGCGATGGAAAGTACCTACAGACACCATGGAAAATACCTACACACACCATGGGAAGTACCTACACACACCATGGAAAGTACCTACACACAACATGGAAAGTACCTACACGCACCATGGGAAGTACCTACTCACACCATGGAAAGTACCTACTCACACCATGGAAAGTACCTACACACAACATGGAAAGTACCTACACACACCATGGGAAGTACTTACACACACCATGGGAAGTACCTACACACACAATGGGAAGTACCTACACACACCATGGGAAGTACCTACTCACACCATGGAAAGTAGCTGCACATACCACGGAAAGCACCTACACACACCATGGGAAGTACCTACTCACACCATGGAAAGTACCTACTCACACCATGGAAAGTACCTACACACAACATGGAAAGTACCTACACACACCATGGGACGTACCTACACACACCATGGGAAGTACCTACACACACCATGGGAAGTACCTACACACTCCATGGGAAGTACCTACTCACACCATGGAAAGTACCTACACATACCATGGAAAGTACCTACACACACCATGGGAAGTACCTACTCACACCATGGAAAGTACCTACTCACACCATGGAAAGTACCTACTCATACCATGGAAAGTACCTACACACACCATGGGAAGTACCTGCACACACCATGGAAAGTACCTACTCACACCATGGAAAGTACCTACACACAACATGAAAAGTACCTACACACACCATGGGAAGTACCTACAAAATTAACAATACCAACACTTGTAAGTAGGATACATGACTAATGAAGTTTTGTATGCGATCAGAAGAGACTTCCTGCAGTTTTAACTCAGAAACAAACATTACAATATAACATTGTGTGTAGTACACCAACAAGTGTAAATAGTCCCATGAATTTTGCTCTACATATACAATAATAAGTCAGTGTTAAATATGTGAAGACAAGTCACTAAGATGTTCTCAAGTGTTAAACAAATATTTTGGAGATAAGAAAAATGTGCTGCTCAGAATATTCCGAAAATATGAAAGTCGAGGAAGTCTTTGAAGCAGGTAACTGTTGGAGCTTAAAGCCATGGTAAGTGAGACTTAAAACTCACAGGCCAGAGCGCTAACCACTGGGCCACCTGGCTTTTATAAGATTCATCCAACAAGGGGTATTTTCATTCACAATAGGGAAGTTACCCTGGGCCACCACTGTGACCACAAATACAGGTTTTTACAGATGAATCCCACACCAGCGTGGCTGTGGAAAACTCTAAACCTCAATCATGACTCACCAAATCGTAATAACACAATTGAAAACAAATAACGGAACTAGTGGAATGTGAACCCATGGCAAATGAATCCTAAAACTCAGAGTCCAGTGAGCTAGAGTTCAACACAGCCACAATGGCGTGGGATTCAGCTTTAAAAACCTACATTTATGGTGTTAGTTTCAGGGGTCACTTGGGCAGGATTCAAGTTCCACCTGTTACCTTATCTGTTTTAATTCATCTTATTACGATTTATTGAATCTTAAAGTTATTTTAATTCATAAATCATAATAAATGACTATTAAACTTCATCATATTCTCTCTTAAATGTCATATAATTGTATAAAATAATGTTATATTAATATTTTTAAAGAAAATTCAATTAAATTTAATTTTGGGAGGCAAATTGGCGCAAACACAAGCCAATATCTTTACCAAAATTATCTGGAATTACAATACATCAACATTTAGGGGTTGAAGCTGATCAGAACAGGCATTATTTAGGTATCACAGGGAAAACAATTTATTTAATAAAACTGACAAATTAAAATTTACTCAGCTCAAAATTATCTTATAATAAATATCACCAAAGTTAAAAGTTTCAACCTGATCAGAGAAGACATTCTCCTGTAATTTATCTGATTCCAGCGATTATAAATTGTTTAGCAGTTTATGTCAAATTTCAAACTTGTACCAACTCATAATAAACTTATGGGTTTTCATCCTCTTAACATAGTGCAGCATCTGAATTGGTAAATTTTAACTTATGCTACCTAAAAACAGCGCGAATCTTGTGTTCAGAAGTGCACATCAATGTTGAACATTTGAAGCCAGTTATAAGAGGCGTTCACCAGTCATGA
This sequence comes from Cherax quadricarinatus, assembly GCF_038502225.1. Taxonomy (NCBI): domain Eukaryota; kingdom Metazoa; phylum Arthropoda; class Malacostraca; order Decapoda; family Parastacidae; genus Cherax; species Cherax quadricarinatus. The sequence continues at coordinate 96,461 of NW_027195710.1, forward strand.
TATGGAGTTCAACGATTCCAGGATCTTTCACTATTTTACAACATTGACAAGTTTACCCATAAACAAAATATAACGAGTATTATCGAGGCCATAATGAACGTCTGTGATTAATATTGAATTTGTTCTGAAGTTAACGACTATTTATTTAACAAGATTTAACTGAAAATTTTACAATTTTACAAATCAAATAGTCAAATTTGCACCTTGAAATTCTGTCACTTCTGTTATCAACACTTTTTTCTGAACTTCAGTATTTATCCCACTGAAAGTTGTTGAAGTTATGTGATCCATTGCAGAATCATGGGAAAGAGCTCATCAACTTTGGTCACAGGTCACCTGAACTTGGTAAGTGTTTCAATAATTTGGCCCAAATTACCGTCCATAAGCAATGCATTATTCTTAAGCCGATCGCATAAGACTTTATTGAATTATGAGCGAAAGAAAAGAAAAAAGTTTGAAGAAATTATGGCAATAAGTATCACCTTCGGGGATACTTAAAATTATTTAATATTGCAGTTTGAAGTTGATTTTTATCTATTATCTAAATATTTAAAGATAAACTAATTATTTACATACTATATATACATCCCACCTTGTAAATAATTTCCATATGGTTCCTTTTTTATTGAAAATGGTGTAAAATACCCACAAGTTGATGATTGAGACACATGTGCAACTGTTGGATAACTTTATTGTTGAAACGTTTCGCCTACCTATATATACCCCGTGTGTTCCTGTATTGTTTGTAACTGTTTATCAAAGCTCCTGGAGAGCGAAACGTTGCTACAACAAAATGTGGAATTAGTTGCACATGTGCCCTTTTAAGTAAGAGAACAATAAAGGTATAACGCGGTATTAGAGATCATCTTGTAAAAGTAATCTGATGTATTTCAGGGATAGAAAAAACCACAATGAGTAGTGGCCAAAATGAGAACACTAGCATTCTGGAGAGACTGCTACTATGTGACAGTACCGGCACATCCTATAGTAAAATTATCGACATCAAGTGACGACCAAATATCAGACTGGAGAACAGAAGCAGTCATTGATATCAAGTAGATAAATATGGTACTAAAAAGACAACCCTGAAGGACACCTTCAGGTTGGACAAAGTCAGGAGTAAATCATATTATTAACCCGGACACAGAAATGTCTCTCAGTCAAGAAATTCTTAAGGTAAAACGGCACGTAGTCTCGACGAACTAATGTGCTTGGGCCAAGATGTTATAAGATCAAGTAGTGTTTTACGTTTTTGCGAGATCAAAAAAAAAAAAAAAGGCAGCAATAACCAAGTGCTTTCTCAACGGAGTAACGGCTCGATAGTGGATTTGCACCTACAAATGCCAAATTGATGAAGAGAAAGACAATCAACCTTCTCCAAATACCACAAATGTTTATTTACCAGACGTTATAACAACTTCCAAACTGCACTAGTAAAAGCAATGGGTTGATAGGCAGATGCATCATGACCCGAAATACCTGGCTTATGAAAGCGTAGAACAATGACAGTTTTCAATGGACGAGGAAGAACCCCTTGCGACCAAATAATAATAAAGAAACCACTGAACGGATGGGGGTTTCAACCCATGGCGAGTGAATCTTAAAACTCTAGGCCAGTGTGTAAGGGGTACTCGGCCAGCAGATTCGTCCATCTAGGTTGTAGCCAACTGGCCAAGTGACTTGCGCACTGGCCTGGCTTATTAAGAGTCAGTCACCCGTTCTGTGGTTTCTTTGCAATCGTGTTATTATGGTTCCGAGATTATAGAGACGTAAGAGAATGACGTGGGCCATTCGATGTAAATGTTGAAACATACAAATAGGAATGTCATCAGTCCCAGCTGCCGACGGTCAGCAAGTGGTAAACGTTGACTCAAGTTCACAAAGCAAAAAAAAAGTTTCATTAAATAATTCTCTATGCTAGAGGTAAAATCGAAAGGTACAAACTCTCTGGAAGTTTTGGAGGAAAGAAACTAGGGGCACAGACGGAGCTCTTGAGATATATGGACAAGTTATATATGTGCAAGTTAAACAAGTTCTGCAGTATGAGAGTATAGGGCCCAATCAATTCGTTTTAAATGTCAACGTGAGCTAAGAAATCAGAAATTAGAATGGGAAGTAAGGAGCATGGGAAATTGATCGCTGACATGTAGATCTGGTGTACTCCAGACCAAGTAAAGTCAAGCGAAGTTGAAGAACAGCTATGCATAAAAGAATTTGAGTATGAGGGTCAAAATGAGTGAGGGAAAAAAGAAAGATACGAAGAGCCGACTGTAAACCACTTGTAATGCAAAAAAGTATGAATAAAAATCTGAAACTATGGTATATCGGAGATCAGAAGAAGTACACTTTCATTATATATCCTATCGGGACAAGGATCTGGTGATCACAATATAACAGCCTAAGATGGAGAGGACAACAGCGGAGCTCTATTTTAGTTCATGTAAACAGACACATAACGAAAAAAAACTTGGAGAGCAACTCCTTAACCTCTCCTCAATTACCCCTAAGTCTTCTAATATTCCACTGTAAGAAAATCATGATATGTGGTTAGAAGTATAACAGTAACAGTAAGATGGAATTGTTTACGGACTAGGAAGGTCTGTAAAGTCGACGTGTAGGAGAAGCGGGAAATTACGGGAACTCTGAGAAGAAAGATGTTATGTAGAATTAAATGTAGAAGGTGTGAATGTGAAGTTCTAGTAGGTGGGTCAGTGTCCATCACCGGTTTTGTCTCCTTAAAAAACACAGAGAAGACTTGCTTCGTTTCAGCTGACAAGGAAAATGGAGGAAGCATGGTGTCAGAGCCAAATGGTGAAGACTTTGTAAAGAATGGAGAGACTTCGGTAGTTGTCAAAGAAAGGGAAGACAAAAAGAGGTTAGCAGTATACTGATGGGAAGAAACTTGAGTGGAAACAGGAGAGGGAGTGACTATACGTGGGGACAGATGAACATTCACAATGGTAACTGATGTGGTATGAGGTAAAGGACTAGAGTAAGAAGCGGGAAAAGTAAAGTGTGGGGCAGAAGGAGTTTTGATCTTCGAAGATGTTTTAGAATTTGGAGATGTGGGAAGACCCTATCTATCAACCCTGTATGGGCATCAGTGCTTCTGCCAGGTTTTACTGGTAATGAGTAGACATTATTATCTGAGGCATCATCCCCTTTTGTTCCATCTCCAGCAGTATCACTGTTTTGTACCTCTGTGAATTGAATAGCGTTGTCTTTACTTGTTTCATCACTACGGCCAATGTCTGCTTTTTTATTTCACTGTCCTCCAGGACAACACTAGCACCCTCAGGAGCACTGTCCTCTCGGACAGCACTGGCTCCCTCAGGAGCACTGTCCTCCAGGACAACACGAGCACCCTCAGGAGCACTGTTCTCCAAGACAACACTACCCTCAGGAGCACTGTCGTCCAAGACAACACTACCCTCTGGAGCACTGTCCTCCAAGACAACACTACCCTCAGGAGCACTGTCGTCCAAGACAACCCTGTCCAAACCATCCATCTTATTTTCCTAGCTGTCATACCATGCTCACAGAAGGATATCCTTGGGAGAAGGATATTTTATAGGTGTTCTTGTCTTTTAATACAGATGTAATTTCCTCATACAGGTGTACCTAGTTTGGGCAGACCCAAAAGCATCTGTCTGAGTTTATATCAAGTGTGGTTATTGGTTTAAAATCCCTGCATATACCATGGGGCCAATGACCATAGAAATTGAAGCAAACCAGGCCTGTTTTCGTCCCTTACCCTTTCTGCAGAGTGAGCGAGTGTATGGAGTCTTCCTCCACTACTTTGTCATCCAGGTCATTCTGCTTCATGACTACCCAGAGGATGAAAATGCATAAAAATATTTACCCCCAGATCCATGCGAATTATTTGTATTTTTAACATAAGGAAATAAACCAAGGTCCTTATCCAGATCTACGATTTTAGTAGCATTTTCATTCTTTACAGTAACTACCACATTCAAACTTTGGCTAAATTAAAATTACCTCTGCTGCCTTGGCGCTGCTTAGTAAACAGTAAGGATTATGGGCCATCCACAACCTGGCAACTTCACCGTACTCGGTCACCTTCAAGGTTCTCTGGAAGAACTCTGAGATAAACAAAGGTAAAAAAAAAAATCATAATTTTTGACTGAAAAGCATTTTTATTGTTTTAAATAATATGGACATGGAAGCAAAGATTCTAGCTATGAAAATATCATATAGAAAGAAATAAGATGCACATTATCATAAGTTGCAACAACTCATTATTAAATACCTAAACTCAGCCAAAAAACGCCACTAAACAAAATCAAAATGGGGAAACCTCAGTATTTATATTCTATTATTCTTTTACTTTGGTATTTATGTATCAGGGAAGGTATCTTACCTGGTGGATCCACATAGAGGTAGAGTGCATTACCCAGTATTGGAAGACCTTTGGGACCCGGGATCTGGTTCAGCAGCCACACCTGACAACCAACAACAAAAATCACAAACTCCGCTGATATTTATAATTTTCTTTTAATGAAGTAAACAGTTAATACATTTTATAGGCTGCAGATTCTCTCACGTTTTAAATTACATAAATTTATTTATTTTAATATTTTTTTAGTTGAATCTCAGGCCTAATTAGGAACCAGCAGGAACCACCACGTCAGAATTTACATACTAGTTATATAAGAACAAAAGAAGAGAGGAGCACTGCAGTAGGATTACTGGAGCATGTCTGGCAAGTTCTGTTTGAGAACTTTCTCTTCACTCATTATACCCAAAAATGCCGAAAAACTTGGATACCAATTTTATGTATAACTTCATTCAGTAAGACAGAGAGTCAGCATATCACATGACCACGTCACTTGGTATGAAGGAGTGAGTTAACCTCATCAGGAGGTATTAACTAACCTTCAATAATCTCGCTACTAGACTGACGTCGACTGTCTTGACTACTACTAAGAATTCTACAACCAAACGTTTTATAGAAATTTCCATTGACTTAAGCGCGAATTATCGTGCTGAAACTGATGTATCATTCAGACATGTTATAGTCTGGAAACAATTCACCAAAGTTTCATTCAACACTTCACGTTCTTACATAATTAGTTACACTTACACATTAGTTTGAAATTGTCGAAATATGTTTTGTAGTCACAATCGAGTACATAACAAAACACAGCACTGCTATTGTGGGATACACAGTTGTGGCAACTCACTCCAGCCTACAGTAAGTTTCTACCCAACACCAGCATTTAGACATTTTATGTACTTGTTCCTTCTTGGCATGAAGGAGAAAGAACAGGTTTAATAATGCTTTTATTCACAGACATAACTATGTAATTATAAGTTGAATAAGGTAATGATTAAACACTTAACTTATAACCAGTTATTAGTACCTTAATGTTAATTCTGTGACATAAATTAATAAAATGACTGGCTAAGCATCATTCTTCTAAATCACACATAGTTGTCAATCAGAGTTTTATTGAAAGATTGAATAATATAAACGTACCCATTGAGAAATTGTTTAGCTTTTATTTTAATGCAGTCTTTACCAAGGCTCCGTTGAAGAAGTATTTTTAAATTAGAATTATGATCTGCTAACACAGTTAAGCAAATATATTAAATAAATGATATGTTGGGTGTCCTTTCCATTAGCAATGCCATCTACAGAAAAATATTCAGGTTTGCAATGCATAATTAATTCAACCCTAACTTAACCAATTTGTACACAACACCCATATATAGGACACATGGAACCTATTACGACATATCAATCCTACTAGGACCATTAACCAGTTTCAGTATCCTATGAGCGGGTTACTTGTGGTCTCTGTCCCAGATTTCCACTTGGCCGACTTCATGGGACTGAGAAATTACCTGGGAGGGCTGAACTGGAATGATCTGACTATGGGTCAGGTAGGTTTTGATGGTTGCTGTTATGACGTTTTTCAGAGCATAGTTCTAGCTTTGGGGATTAGTGTGGAGGATTACAAAGCCATTGCTTGCTTCTGCAGTGTTTTGAAATCTGAGGTTAGAGTGTTGAAGGAGAAGGTCCTACTTCTATTTTCTTTCTAATTCTTGTTCTTGTTTATTTCCTCTTATCTCCATGGGGAAGTGGAACAGAATTCTTCCTCTGTAAGATATGCGTGTCGTAAGAGGCGACTAAAATGCCGGGAGCAAGGGGCTAGTAACCCCTTCTCCTGTATATATTACTAAATATAAAAGGAGAAACTTTAGTTTTTTCTTTTGGGCCACCTTATCTCGGTGGGATATGGCTGGTATGTTGAAAGAAGAAAATATATATATATATATATATATATATATATATATATATATATATATATATATATATATATATATATATATATATATATATATATATATATATATATATATATATATATATATATATATAACTGGTTAATTAGCAAGAACTCATTTAAAATTAAGTCCTTTCTGAAATTTTCTCTTATGCGTTTAAAGATATATTTTTTTCATTAATGTTAATATAAAAGTTTTTAATTTTGCACCAAAAGAATCTTAGAAAACTTACCCAACCTTATTATAAGAAGAACAATTTATATTAACCTAACCCAACTAAATATGTTTTAAATACGTTTACAATAATTTAGTACTAAACAAACACAATCAATATATTTTTTTCGTTAGGTTCAGAATGATTTTGGCGAAATTATTGCATACACAAATTTTCACTTGTCTTGTATGGGAAGATGAGCGTTGCTATTTAAGCCAAGATCGCAAGTTCTGCCTATTCGGCACGACATATATATATATATATATATATATATAGATATATATATATATATATATATATATATATATATATATATATATATATATATATATATATATATATATATATATATATTTATATATATATATAAATAAATATATATATATATATATATATATATATATATATATATATATATATATATATATGATTTTAAACTGAAGGAAGATAGAGGTATGGGTGTGTGTGGGAAACAAGCAGGTTGCAACACTTGGGTTGGAAACAGTAAATGTATAAAAGGCATTCAGCATGAAGTTATAAATAAAGACAATAGATCAGGTCAGCAAACAAAGGGGGACAGCAGAGGGCAGCAAGGGACTAGCTCCCTTAAGGTTTACTATACTAATAGCAGGAGTGTAAGAAATAAGATAGATGAGCTAAGATTAATTGCAAGTGCAGGAAACATAGATATTATTGCTATAACAGAGACCTGGCTTAATCTGAAAGATAGAGAGATGCCCTCTGAATGTCACATACAAGGCTATAAATTATTCCACACTGACAGGGTCAACAGGAAAGGTGGTGGAGTAGCGATGTATGTCAGAGACAATTTAAATTGTTGTGTTAGACAAGATATTAAATTAGAAGCGTCAGCCACTGAATCTGTTTGGTTACAGCTTCTCGAGGGCCGAGAAAAACTAATTTTGGGTGTGATTTACAGGGCCCCAAATCTTGATAGGGAGTGCAGTAAACTTCTATGGGACGAAATTCGTAAGGCATCTACATACGAAAATGTTGTGCTAATGGGAGATTTCAACTATAGACAGATTGACTGGAGCAATTTGACAGGAAATTTAGAGTCAGGTGACTTTCTTGATACGATCCAGGATTGTTTTTTAAAACAGTTTGTGACAGAGCCAACTAGGGGAAATAACCTCCTTGACTTGGTTCTTGCCAGTAGGGAAACACTAATTAATAATCTTGAGGTTAATGATGAGCTTGGGGAAAGTGATCACAAATCACTCAGTTTTAATATATCATGGAATTCCCCTAATAATGGCAATCAAGTCTCCGTCCCTAACTTTCGCTTGGCTGATTTCATAGGACTGAAAAATTACTTAGGTGGGCTGAACTGGAATGACCTGACTAAGGGTCAGGTAGGTGGTGATGGTTGCCGATATGATGCTTTCCAGGGCATAGTTCTAGCTGCTCAGTCAAATTATGTTCCAAATAGGGAAATCAGATCAAACAAAAATGATCCTAAATGGATGAACAATAGATTAAAATATCTGATTGGTCAAAAGAGAGGCATATATAGGCAAATCAAAAGAGGAGAGGGGCAATTGAGAAATCGATATATTCAGTTAAAGAGAGAAATAAAAAAGGGAATTAGAAAAGCAAAAAGAGATTATGAGGTTAAAGTTGCAAGAGAATCGAAGACTAACCCAAAAGGATTCTTTCAGGTATACAGAAGTAAGATCAGGGACAAGATAGGCCCACTCAAAAGTTCCTCGGGTCAGCTCACTGACAGTGATAAGGAAATGTGTAGAATTTTTAACACATACTTCCTCTCAGTTTTTACACAGGAGGATACCAGCGATATTCCAGTAATGATAAATTATGTAGAACAGGACGATAATAAACTGTGCACTATTAGGGTCACAAGTGACATGGTCCTTAGGCAAATAGATAAATTAAAACCTAACAAATCCCCAGGCCCTGATGAACTGTATGCAAGGGTTCTAAAGGAATGTAAAGAGGAGCTTAGCACACCTTTGGCTAATCTTTTCAACATATCACTACAAACTGGCATGGTGCCAGATAAGTGGAAAATGGCAAATGTGATACCTATTTTCAAAACAGGTGACAGGTCCATAGCTTCGAACTATAGACCAATAAGCCTAACCTCCATAGTGGGAAAATTTATGGAATCAATAATTGCCGAGGCAGTTCGTAGCCACCTTGAAAAGCATAAATTAATCAACGAATCTCAGCATGGTTTTACAAAGGGGCGTTCCTGCCTTACGAATTTATTAACTTTTTTCACTAAGGTATTTGAGGAGGTAGATCATGGTAATGAATATGATATTGTGTATATGGACTTCAGTAAGGCTTTTGACAGGGTCCCACATCAGAGACTATTGAGGAAAATTAAAGCACATAGAATAGGAGAAATTTTTTCCTGGATAGAGGCATGGTTGACAAATAGGCAGCAGAGAGTTTGCATAAATGGGGAGAAATCAGAGTGGGGAAGCGTCACGAGCGGTGTTCCACAGGGGTCAGTGTTGGGCCCCCTGCTGTTCACAATCTACATAAACGACATAGATGAGGGCATAAAGAGCGACATCGGCAAGTTTGCCGATGACACCAAAATAGGCCGTCGAATTCATTCTGACGAGGACATTCGAGCACTCCAGGAAGATTTGAATAGACTGATGCAGTGGTCGGAGAAGTGGCAGATGCAGTTTAATATAGACAAATGCAAAGTTCTAAATGTTGGACAGGACAATAACCATGCCACATATAAACTAAATAATGTGGATCTTAATATTACGGATTGCGAAAAAGATTTAGGAGTTCTGGTTAGCAGTAATCTGAAACCAAGACAACAGTGCATAAGTGTTCGCAATAAAGCTAATAGAATCCTTGGCTTCATATCAAGAAGCATAAATAATAGGAGTCCTCAGGTTGTTCTTCAACTCTATACATCCTTGGTTAGGCCTCATTTAGATTATGCTGCACAGTTTTGGTCACCGTATTACAGAATGGATATAAATTCTCTGGAAAATGTACAAAGGAGGATGACAAAGTTGATCCCATGTATCAGAAACCTTCCCTATGAGGATAGACTAAGGGCCCTGAAACTGCACTCTCTAGAAAGACGTAGAATTAGGGGGGATATGATTGAGGTGTATAAATGGAAGACAGGAATAAATAAAGGGGATGTAAATAGTGTGCTGAAAATATCTAGCCTAGACAGGACTCGCAGCAATGGTTTTAAGTTGGAAAAATTCAGATTCAGGAAGAATATAGGAAAGTACTGGTTTGGTAATAGAGTTGTGGATGAGTGGAACAAACTCCCAAATACCGTTATAGAGGCCAGAACGTTGTGTAGCTTTAAAAATAGGTTGGATAAATACATGAGTAGATGTGGGTGGGTGTGAGTTAGACCTGATAGCTTGTGCTACCAGGTCGGTTGCCGTGTTCCTCCCTTAAGTCAATGTGACCTGACCTGACTAGGTTGGGTGCATTGGCTTAAGCCGGTAGGAGACTTGGACCTGCCTCGCATGGGCCAGTAGGCCTTCTGCAGTGTTCCTTCGTTCTTATGTTCTTATGTTCTATATATATATATATATATATATATATATATATATATATATATATATATATATATATATATATATATATATATATATATATATATATATGTCGTGCCGAATAGGCAGAACTTGCGATCTTGGCTTAAATAGCAACGCTCATCTTGCCATATAGGACAAGTGAAAATTTGTGTATGCAATAATTTCGCCAAAATCATTTTGAACCCAACTATAAAAATATATTTCACTGTGTTTGTTTAGTATTAAATTATTGTAAACAAATCTAAAATATATTTAGTTGGGTTAGGCTAAAATAAATTGCTCTTGTTATAATAAGGTTAGGTAAGTTTTCTAAGATTCTTTTGTTGCAAAATTAAAACTTTTTACATTATCATTAATGAAAAAAATATATCTTTAATCGTATAAGAGAAAATTTTCGAAAGGACTTAATTTTAAATGAGTTCTTGCTAATTGACCAGTTTTACATATTCGGCACGACATATATATATATATATATATATATATATATATATATATATATATATATATATATATATATATATATATATATATATATATATATATATATATATATATATATATATATATATATGTGTGTGTGTGTGTGTGTGTATATGTATATATATATATAATGTGCAAGGAATTCGCGAGAGCATGCGAAATATACACAATGTATATATATATATAAATATATATATATGTATATATATATATATATATATATATATATATATATATATATATATATATATATATATATATATATATATATATATATATATATATATATATATATATATATATATATATATATATAAATATATGTCGTGCCGATTATGTAAAACTGGTCAATTAGCAAGAACTCATTTAAAATTAAGTCCTTTCTAAAATTTTCTCTTATACGTTTAAAGATATATTTTTTTCATTAATGTTCATGTAAAAATTTTTAATTTTGCACCAAAAGGAACTTACAAAACTTACCTAACCTTATTATAACAAGCGCAATTTATTTTAGCCTAACCCAACTAAATATATTTTAGATTTGTTTACAATAATTTAATACTAAACAAACACAGTGAAATATATTTTTTCATTAGGTTCAGAATGATTTTGGCGAAATTATTGCATAAACAAATTTTCACTTGTCCTATATGGCAAGATGAGCGTTGCTATTTAAGCCAAGATCGCAAGTTCTGCCTATTCGGCACGACATATATATATATACGTATATACTATATATACTATATAGTTTGGACGAATTGCTATTCCATTCCCTCGTGAGGATAAGTGCCTCCGCACATATCCTCATTATTTTCTCTTCAGTTGAAGTCACACCTAGGAAATTGTCCACATAAAACTGTTAACTCATTGATTCACTCACTGGACTTCTGAAAGTTTGAGACGAGCATTTATAGTCCCCTGAAGTAGACACGGATCAGATGAAGAGCCAAATAGTATACTCCTAACGTGGAAAGTTTTTGTAAGGTAAAGTGGATCACTAGGATTTTCAGGCTACAAGAAACGGGTATAGTCCCGGTCTGCCTCCTGCAAATTCTCTCTTAGGAAAGCATAATTCTTTACCATGAAGTTTAGTCGGTTGTCTCCTAATTTTTCTCTCAACGACGGTTCTGTCATTAAACATTCATTCAGGCTTGATATATCCTTACTACCTTAGCACTGTAATTGAAAACTACTTTCAAGGGAGTCGTTTCAGTTCTTTTTTTTTTTAACTTTGTGGTGCGGTAAGCAGTGACCATTAATTTTAGCCTGATCAGGAGGTACGTACCTCTTCAATGAACTTATTCCTTACTTGTTCACAAATTATTTTATTGTAATCGGTCAATAAATCTTAACTCGTGGAGCTGTGTCTTAATTGTCCAGAAGCCATCCTATAATTTGTAGGCAGTTCCTGATGATTCAGCTTCCACGATACCAATATTGTTGATGTTCATATTTAACAGACTTCAGGTATTCCTTGGTAAAAGAATCATTTGGACTTCCATCATCCACATTTATTCCCATGGTATCCGTCTCCCATAATTAATATACTGGTTCATCATCATCCTCTTTCATTAGTAAGAGAGACACAGTGACCACATTTACTGACTCGCCTAGTGATTCATTACTAGAGCCGGGAAGCCTACCTTACACACAATGGCTTCCTGCTGTTTTTAAGAGTCACGCCACATTTTCTACCAATACCCTTGACGAATGAGGCATAATAATCACTCCGTATTAAAATATTTATTGGCCCTACTGAGTCATTATTCACAGAAGAGGTTGCCAATTCTAACCCATTCTGTCAATTTATTGGACATACCATCAGGTAAATTCACTAAGCCCAGTAGTTGTAGATATTTTCTTTAGCAGTCTATCCACGATGACTAAATTAATACGTTTCCTCTCACTGCCGAGGCCGACATGAATATACACTGTGTCATACAGCTGGAATTTTTTCTCTGATGAAAATCCAGACAGTTTCAAATTTTCGGTATTTCCATTTTGCACAGTCATGCCTTTAAGGCAATTACTTTTTATAAATGTGCGCTGAGATCCTTCGTCAAACAAAGCACTTACATTTTTTGATTGATTCCTTTTGTCCAATACAGGCAAGGCTACTTCAGCAATTCTATGATCATTGCCATTTGGTGCTAATTTTACATTAATAACAGCTGTGCTAGAGTTATCATCATTATCATTATACAATCCCTGGCATATTACAATATGGAGTCTTCCCTTCTGACACCTAATAACAATTATTTAATTTAGCATAGCTATCCTTCACATTATGATTGCCCAAACACCTGATATACCTGTTATGTTCCTCCAATTTATCCACCCTAGCATTCCAGCAAACATATGCATTCCAGTTTCTTGAGGAATGAGTTCCTTAGGAAAAAAGACAATCACGTTTTTTGCCTCATTTACCTATTATTAAGAAGGCTACCCTCATTTAAGTACTTATTCCTCTTAATTTTCCGTGGTGAACCTTTATTCCTGGTTCCTGTCATTTAAGAACATATGAAAGAAGGGACAGTGCAGCAGACCTATTGGCCCATGCAAGGCAGGTCCAAGTCACCTCCCGGCTTAAACCAATGATCCACATAGTCAGTTCAGGTCACATCCACTTAAGAAAGGAGCACGGCTAGTCAGGTCCAACTCACACCCACTCATGTATTTATCCGTCCTATTTTTAAAACTTCACAAGGTCTTAGATTATATGACAGTACTTGCGAGTTTGTTCCACTCATCCAAAACTCTATTACCAAACCAGTACTTTCATATAGCATTCATGAATATGAATTTTTCCTACTTAAAATTATTGCTTAGAGTCCTGTCTTGGATAAATATTTTTTATCACGCAATATACATTCTCTTTAATTAACTCTGTTTTCCATTTATACACCTCAGTCATATCGCCCCTAATTCTACGCCTTTCTAGATAGCGCAGATTCAGGGCCCTCAGTCTATCCTCATAGGGAAGATTTCTAATACATGGGATCAATTTTGTCATCCTTCATGCCACATTTCAACTAAATAATGTAGATCTTAAGATTACTGATTGCAAAAAGGATTTAGGAGTTCTGGTTAGCAGTAATCTAAAACCAAGACAACAGTGCATAAGTGTTCTCAATAAAGCAAACAGAATCCTTGGTTTTATATGAAGGAGGATAAATAACTCTATCCTTAGTTAGGCCTCAGTCTGTCTTCAGAGGGAAGATTTTTAATACATGGGATAAATTTTGTCATCCGCCTTTATACGTTTCCCAGTGCATTTATATCCATTCTGTAATTCGGTGACCAGAACAGTGCAGCATAATCTAGATGAGGCCTAATTATGCATGTAGAGAGCTGAAGAGCAACCTGAGAAGTCCTGTTATTTATGCTCCTTCATATAAAGCCAAGGATTCTGTTCGCTTTATTGAGAACATTTATACACTGTTGTCTTGGTTTCAGATTACTGCTAACTTGAACTCCTAAATCCTTTTAGCAAAAACTAATCTTAAGATCTACATTATTTAGTTGATATGTGGCATGGTTATTTTCTTGTCCAATGTTTATGAACTTTTCATTCATCTATACTAAACTGCGTCTGCCACTTCTCCGACCACTGAATCAGTCTAATCAAATCTTCCTGAAGTGCTCTAATGTCTTCATTAGAATGAATTAGGTGATCTATTTTGGTATCATCAACAAACTTGCTTATATCTCTATTTATTCCTATATCAATGCGTTTATATAAATTGTGAACAACAAAGGGCCCGTCACTAACATCAGTGGAGCATCACTCGTGACGCACCCCCACTGATTTCTCCCCATTGCCGCAAACATTCTGCTGCCTATCTGTCAACCATGCCTCTACCCAGGAAAAACATTCTTCTTTTATTCTGTGTGCCTTAATTTTCCTCAAAAGCCTCTGATGTGGAACTCTAACAAAAGCCTTACTGAAGTCCATATACACAATATCATATTCATTACCATGATCAACCTCCTCAAATACCTTGCTGAAAATTGTTAGTAAATTCATAAGGCAGCAACGCCCCTTTGTAAAACTGCTGAAATTCATTAATCAATTTATGCCTTTCAAGATGGCTACGAATTGCCTCGGCAGTTATTGAATCTATAATTTTTTTTCACTATGGAGGTAAAGCTTATTGGTCCATCATTCAAAGCAAAGGACCTGTCACCTGCTTTGTATATAGGTGTTGCATTTGCCATTTTCCATTTGTCTGGCACTATGCCAATTTGTAGTGATATGTTAAAAAGAATAGCTAAAGGTTTGCTAAGCTCCTCTTTGCATTCTTTTAAAACCCTTGCAAACAGTTCAACAGGGCCTGGGGATTCTCTGTTTGTCTGAGGACCATGTCACAAGTTACCCAAATCGTGCATAGTTTATTATCGTCCAGTTCTTCATATTTATTATTTCTGGAATTTCGCTAATATCGTGCGTAAAAACTGAAAGGAAATAAGAGTTAAAAATTTCACATATTTCCTTATCACTGTCAGTGATCTGATCTGAGTAACTTTTAAATGGGCCTGTTTTGCACTAATCTTACTTCTATATACCTGAAAGAAACCTTTTAGGATAGTCTTCGAATCCCTTGTCACTTTAGCCTCATAAATTCTTTTAGCTTTTTTTATTCCCTTTTTTATTTCCCTCTTTAATTGAATATATTGATTTCTTAGCTTGACGTGTTTCAATATTATTTTTATTATGTGATGAATAATTGCAATTAACATAATTTATTTCTTCTGTTTATGGAGCTTGACATTGTAATGAGATACATCAAAATCATTCCTTGTTACATCATTTAAATTATTTGCCTGATTGTTTTGTTATTGGACAATTAACGCTTGAATACCTACTCTTATTTCCTCCAAAGAAAAGTATTTTTCATGGTACTTATTAGATAACACTCTATAGTCTTAGTAGTCAATTTATTTTGCACAATACTACTCAATATTCAGTCTGATCCGTCCAGATCATTTGTTACTTAAGGTTTTAAGTGTGCTTTCAAATCTGACTCTAAATTGCTGCAAATATTTGTAATTGTGCTCTGGAGTTACTAGGTTCAACCTACTCTGTTCTAAATAACCGTGGGTGACCGCCAGCAGATCCACTGCTTCTGTTCAACTATTGTCAACTTTTGGAAAACCTTTTATTATTATTTGGGCATCACTTTTTACGTGTCCTTTTAAGGTAAATTAATTTGGTGACGTATAGAAAATAATTCCTGTTATGTTCAGCCTCCTTGAATACAAACGAGAATTTTTCCAAGCTGTCTCCTGAATTAAATGTGGGTAGAGACAGTTCTGGAAGTTTGAGGAAGAGACATCTCATTCACATTACTAGGATGGCCAATTGCATTGTTTATGCTCATTAATTTAATAAAATAATTTAATAAAATATTTCCTCCTCTAGATCATAATATTGGTTGATAAATAATTCCATTTCTTGTTCATCTACACAATTTCTCAGCAGAATGACTTCACGTTTTTCATACACTAATTTGCATGAGTCATCTATTTTCTAATGAATCTAAATATAGATTTAAATCAACAATGTTCATTATTTCGTCAGATATTAGTTCCAAGCACTTATTACATGTCCTGGTTATACGACCTTTCCTTGCTTTCAAAGACACTTCTATTGTTTTAATATCCAAGGGTTTACCATTTACAATAATGTTGTTAGTCCTCCGTGGTTCTTATTTGGATTTGAACTTGAACATAAATTAATACTATTTTACACACAAATTATACAGTGATGCACTTTATAAAAGTCATTAATACAAATTCCTTGAAAAATCCTAGCCAAATTTTCTGGCATAGCAAATTAATATATATGGCAATTACAGTTCTATTCCCATCTGGGCTAAGCAACTTTAAGGCAATAATGATCGTACCTATATTTGGGCAATGCAATTCCACAATTATATTATTAATATTATTAATTACATAATAATTACACAATTATTTAAACAATTAACATTAAATAATGATTTTATTGTGGACCATTCTCTTTTCAGTCACACAATGTACATTATTATGTTGTTATTAATTTTTGCAGACACAAATAAATAACATCTTTCCAGTCAAGTCACATTTATATATTTAATTTATTTGATCTTTACTGATCACCTCCGGTTCAGAAGGACCAACGACTTTTGTGAGAAATTATGAGGATAAATTTTTACAAGTACAATTTTGAGTTAACACTTCACCCACATAACTCTGGAGAATTCTAAACACATCTAAAATGATTATTCACTTACTTTTATTTTTGAAACATGTGGGACTTTAAAAACAATAGGGAGCTTATAATGTCTCTTCTTCGGGAGGGACAGTATCACACATATTGCAGGGAAATTATCATAATTATCACGCTACTATTGCTTTCCATATGTTGACACTATTTCAGATTCTGCTCCAAAATATAAGTTATATGAATGGTTTTAACAAATAATTCAAAGGTAAACTCTAATGTTATGGCATTATCAACACAAAATATTCCTGCTTAGAGAGCAGTTGACTCTTTCCCAGTAACCTTTGTACATTAAAATATATTTTCTTTAAAAAGATGTTGCACTTGTTAACCCACAATACTCTGCTGTCTACACATTTAATTCTCATAGCTGCAATACGTGTCCGCATTTTTGAGAGCTTGCGAAGTTCCAGTAGGACAAATAGGCTATTGGGAAAACTACCGTTCAACAACACATGCCAACACTGATGCCCAGAACTTCACCATGAATCACGAAATCGTAATGACACGATTGCAAACAAACCATACCACGGGCGGGAATAGAACCCGCGATCAGAGTCTCAAAACTCCAGACCGTCGCGTTAGCCAGTGGCTAAGGCGACGGTCTGGAGTTTTGAGACTCTCTGATCGCGGGTTCTATCCCCACCCGTGGTATGGTTTCACCATGAATCATTCACTGTGTTTGCCAGTCAATCAAAACCTGTGGTTCTGGCCACCGTGGAGTTTTTGTACATTATTAGAGACAAACTTTCATTGTGTAATATTGAACGGTTAGTTGAGTACTTTGTTTTTAGCTTCTTAGGTTTTTATGTATATTTTATCATGAGTGGATATTGCATTTATATATATGACTTTTAGATATTCTTGGAACTTATGGCTTTTTGATGGCACAGGCAACAACTTGGATAAGTGGATGACCCTAAGAATACTGGACATGACAATAGGCCTACTAGCCTATGCTAGACAGGTGCAACTTACACCCAACAACAACCACAAATGTAGGTGTCCAACTTATTTAATACTACTCAAAGTTTTTGCTACTTTTTACCTCAGCTATGTCGATTTTTACAGATTTTGACCAAAATTTGGGCAAATATTCACCCCAGTGGCATTCCACTTGTAACGATTCCCCCATTCCAAATTCTTCAAATTTATGACGACTCTTGTGGACCATGCCTCGGCCCCGGAGACAATTTCTCCTATACCGTATACGACTGCTTTCTTCATTAGCTATTTGTGTGAAACTCTTATCATAGGCAATACTAAAATCTATATACTCAGTATCACATTCTTTATCATGATCTGCTTTTTCAAATGTCATGGTGAAAAATGCTAATAAATTCGTAAGACAAGAATGCCTCACTGATTCCCTTCCAGTCTTTAGTGAGTTTGATTGAGAGTCATTAATTACGACTTTTCTGAACATAGTGACAATGACATTAAAGAAACAAGAACTAGATCTCCAATCCTATTATTGCCAATGAGGGAATTCTGCTGTAAAAGAAGTGCAATTGACGTCTCTGAATTCACCTGAAGAAAACAGGTTATAACATTCATATTAAGACAAACACAGCTTATTAACTGAGCACTGTTTTCACTCATACACGAATCTACAGGTTCGATAGTTCTTTTTCCTCCAGCCTCCATGAACATTTTTTCAGCTTGGAAGGTGAACCTTGTTATTGTCGCCTGGTGTCTTAATCATATAGTAGCTCTATTGTTCTTTGTCTTTCCTTAATAACGGTTCCTTGTATTGAAAGTCTTATTTTCCCAGTATATACACGAAGTTACTTTAATTATGAAAGAGATATGTTTTTATTTTATCATGAAGATTCTGCTCTATAATGGTAACCATTTTAAAGCATCAGTAGCATAACAGGTAGCAAAACAAAGGTGTGCGCCAATATATTTATTATAATTACTCCTTTATGGCGCACATCATGTTGACATACTGTCTA
Organism: Cherax quadricarinatus; assembly: GCF_038502225.1. Lineage (NCBI taxonomy): Eukaryota > Metazoa > Arthropoda > Malacostraca > Decapoda > Parastacidae > Cherax > Cherax quadricarinatus. The sequence goes on from NW_027195710.1 coordinate 115,268, forward strand.
TGGCTACCTGTCTAATCGGGCATTTGACAGCCGATAAGTGGGATTACAAGTGCTCTTCATCTTGGGACACTAACCATTATTAAATGATGGTAATCAAGCCAAACCTAATCTAACCTAAATAAAGTAAATAGAAAAAATTGCTGAATAAGTTAGGAGAAACTTGAATGTGATGAATATACTGATGAATATGTCACCAACAGTGATATATTGACTATAAACAGTCGTGATTCATATTTCTTAAAATTCTCAAGGGTATATTTAGGCACATAATTATTGACTTACAAAGAATTTGCATAACTGTTTTTCTCGAAATAAGATGATCTTCAGGTGCTCTGAAACATCAAAAATAGCTGGTGGTTTGTTTCGAGACAGGTGATTCCTGTCACCTACCAGCTCGACACCATATTAAGCTATGTAACAACACCTACAACCTCCTGTACTCACCGTCTTTTGTCTCTTGAAGTACCACACCATTGTGATGGTAACCAAGACAGTGATGACCAAGTAGGTGATTATTCCCATATTCCAAGCCAGCCACTCGCTCCTCACCCACAACATTGTACAATCTCCTGTAAATGAAATCGAAGTTGTAGAGTGAATCAAAGTACAACATATACACAAGTTCACTCACACTACGGGTACTAGTTAATTCACTAGATAAAAAAAGTCATGGATCTGGTCATAAAATGACCCATTCAGTAATGCGTACTGAAGAAAACACTTCAACACTTAACTTTTAAAACTGAGAAGATGCCTAAGCTGCATTAACCCATAAAACGTTCCATCTATGTCGTACAATGCATTAACTATCGAAGATTAATGCCATTCAGAATTGTTATGTTTTAATCAGAAGACAGCGCTACACCCTTATAATTCATATATTCGTCTCTCAACCCTTGAGTGGAGAGGACGTGTGCTGCTGCTGCCCCCTGGAGTTGTCTGGTGGCAGTATTATTTTCACCAACATGGCGCAGGCTCGCCGGCGCAGGGTAAATGCTGTCTGCATTGAATTAACCAGTGGAGCTATAACGGGGCCATCAATGGAGTTGCTTTTGCCTGCAATCATCAGAGATACCTACGGAATAGCCAATGAGGAGATTTGTGGACTTGCACTGAACGGTACGAAGAGGATTTTTGTAAAATTTAGTTCGGCGACTGTGTATGAGGCAGTGGTGAATAAGTTTCAAGAGGTGGCCATACCAGTTAATCATGCTGTGACGGTGAGGCTGCATGATGTGTCCAGCTATTACACATGGGTTAAGATCAGGAATGTGCCGTTCGAGGCGGATGCATCTGACATCCGATTCATTATGTGTAAATACGGCACAATACATACGATCACTGCAGGAAGGTGGTCAACTGGCCCGTATATGAGGATACCTGAGGGTGCATTCTCTGTCAAGATGACGCTCAGACATCCAATTCCATCGTACGTGATGACGGAAGATTTCAGGACTCAGGTTTTTGTAACATACGCTGGGCAGCGAAGCACTTGCCGTTTGTGCGGGTCGTATGATCACCTGGCTGCGCAATGTGAAAGAAGACGTGGTGATAAGGATCAGCAGCAACGACGAGATGTGGAGGAAAGGAGAGAGGATCAAGATCAACTGTTTTCGACTCTGCCTCAGCAGAGTTTGACATGGAGTGAGGAGGTTGAGAGGGCCGAAGAAAAGGAGATGGCAGGGGCTACGCGGGGGGACGACATCACTTCCCTGGACGTTGTACAAGTGCTGGATGAGGTCATCGCGGAAGCGAATGGTAGCGACGCGGAAACGACGATAGTGTCGACGTTTGAGAATATTTTGGGTAATGAGAGTCCTTGTCAGGATGTTGGTACAGACCTGGATCATGGGTCTGCAGTTGAGGAGGGCGTGGTGATGCCAGCCCGGCCTGAAGTGTGTCGTAAGGATGCCCAGTTGGTGAGAACTGTGGAGGTGGAGGTTCATCATGGCACTGAGCTGGATGACTTGATGCAAGTCGAGGGTACGACGCGAAAGCGCGCAGCAGTGCTTTCTTATTCCGACGACGTGCTTACGCCCGCACAACGACCTGGGAAGAAAACATGGGCGGAAGCCATGCGGAGAGGTTCAAGTGGCGCCCAGGGGCAGGGGTTGAGTAAGGGTGGCCAGAAAGGAAGGGGGAGGGAAAAGGGTGCAATGAAACGATCAGGTGATAAGTCGATAGTATCAAGAGGGAAACCCCCTTTGTCGGTTTTAAGTGCCTGACATTGAACATCAATGGCTTGAGGTCTCAGAGAAAGTGTGAGTGGTTTAAGGAATATTTGGTGCGTCATGATGTTGACGTTGTGTTCTTGCAGGAACACAATTATAGACCGGGTTATGAGTTGAAGGTGGATGGGTATAATGTGTATGTTGAGCATGCAGTCAGATTGAAAGGAGGTGTGGCCATTTTGGTGAAAGAAACTAGCCCGTTGGTTGTCAGGCATAGTGAGGGGGTAGAGGGGAGGGTGATTCGTGTGGATGGGTTATGGGGTCAGGTACAGATGACGTTGGTGTGTGTGTATGGCCCAGCAGAGGGAGATGTGAGGATAAAGAATAAATTCGTGAGGGACGTTCTGGTATATTATTTGCGTGGATTGCCGGGGGTTGCTGTGATAGGAGGTGACTGGAACTGTGTGATAAGGAGTAAGGATGTTGAACCGAGGGGGGCAGGGCATTGTTTGAGGATATTGGGAGAATTGTTATCCGGGGTAGGATTGACAGATGTTGAGGGAGGTGAGGTGGTGGAGCACACATTTATTAAGTGTGGGTATGCGGCTAGGCTCGATCGATTATACGTGCCCAGGACAGTCGTAATACATAGTGTGAGGGTAATGGACGTAGTATTTTCTGATCACAGGGGTGTTTTGGTGGATATAGGCTGGGAGGGGTTGCCAAGAAGGTGTAAGGGGTTTTGGAAGTTGAATGTAAAGTTGTTGCAGGAAGAAGAGTCCCGACAGTCATTTGTTCAATTGTGGGAGGAGTTGGTGGTGGAGGCGCCTGGGAATAGTGAACTCGTTAGTTGGTGGGACTCTGTGGCGAAATCTCGTATTAAGGAATTTTATATTCGTAGTGGGAGGGAATATAACAGGCTGAAGTATGGGTACCAATCTTATCTTGAGGGGCAGTTGAGAGCTTGCTACGAGCGTGGGAGTGCTAGTTATCCGGTGGACGATACTGAGGGATTAAAGGAGCGTATCAGGGATTTGCAAAATGAAAGATTTGATGGCGCGCGAGTTTTGGGTGGGCTGGAAGAGGTGTTATGGGGTGACAGGCCTTCGGCATGCGTGTTGAGGAGACAGCGTAAGAGAAGAGTGGCGACGGAGATGATGGGATTAACTGTTCATGTGGGGATGGAAGGGTATAGAGAGGGGCCGGTATTAGTGACGACAGAGGGTATGAGTGGTTATCTAGATGCATGGTTTAGGTCATATGCACAAAACGGAGGTATTCGAGATGAGGCTTTAAAGGAAATGGGAGGTTTCGTGCAATGTGAGATTGATGGTATAGATAGAGTAATATTAGAAGGTCCGATCACGGGAAGTGAGATTTCGCACGCTTTGCCTGGTGCAAGTTTAGGTAAGGCGCCAGGTGTAGATGGGTTGCCTAATGATTTTTACGTTAGGAATTGGGAAGTATTGGGAGGATTTTTAGTTAGGTTATTCAATGTAATGAAGGATGATGTGGAAATGGGTGAGCAGCAAAGGACTGCTGTCGTGGTATTAGTTCCGAAAGGTGGACAGACTACGGTAGAGGATTACCGAGCTATATTGCTTATGTGTGGCGATTATAAGTTATTTGCACGGATATTAGGGAATAGAATTAAAAAGGTGATAGGTAACGTAATTGACAGAGGACAATATGGGGTACCGGGTAGGACAATGTATGAAGGGCATGGAGTTCTTAGAAGTTTCATAGAACAGAGGGGGGAGTTGGGGGGTGGGGGTGTGTTGGCATTGGATTGGCGAGCTGCTTACGATAGTGTGGAGAGGGATGCGTTATGGAGGTTCATGCGTTGGCAGGGATTCGGGAAGGAAATTATAACTTGGGCGAAAACATTGTATCAGGGAGCATCTATGAGAGTGCAGGTTAATGGAAGGCTAGGTGTTAACATTCAGATGGGAAGGGGTTTGCGACAGGGTTGCCCTCTATCGCAAATATTGTTTGCGTGTCTCCAGGATCCCTTTTATAGGGCAGTTAGGTGGAGTATCGCAAGTGGAGGGGTTAGTAATGAACGAGAGGGTCGGTATTGTGGGTTACGTGGATGACACAACTGTATTGGTGAGTGATGAGAAGGATTTACGCAAGGTAGGAAAGGTGGTAGATGTGTTTGGCGAGGCTACTGGGATGGAAATTAATGTGGCAAAGACTAAGTATATGGACCTAGGCAATAACGTAAATAGAGGTGGGACTGTAGGGCGCGGGTGGAGTGTGGTGGATCAGCTATTGATTTGTGGGATAGTGTACGCTAAGAATGATAAGGTCGCACAAGAGGTAAATTCGATGCGCACCGTGGACGGGGTATTGAAAAGATTGGGTGGTTTGAGGACGGCGCAGCTAACGTTGCATCAGAGTGTCATTGTGACGAACGTCCTGTTGTATAGCAAGATATGGCACGTGGTGGCAATATACCCACTGAGGCGGCGAGAGGTGCAACGGTTGCAGCATGGGATTTTCCGATTTATATGGGGATCGGGTTGTGACTGGTGGTGATGCTTCCCGTTAGCCACGGGGGGCTGGGGCTTATACCTTTAGAAAAGAGTATGATGAGTGTGTATCTAAAACGCGGGTATTTGAGGGAGGTGGGGGCGAGGAGAGGGGGGCTAGAGAAACTGCGTATGGATATGCAACGATGGTGGGGGGTAAGGATTTAATGATTGGTGAGGCCATGTTGAGGGTTTTAATGACGGTGAGGGATCCGAAGCGCCTTAAATTGAGGATTCTTGAGAGGGTGGGGGGTGGGTCTGTGGTGGCGGCAGTTGAGGGGGCATACCCCATGTATGCGTGGGGGAATATCTGGAAATGTTTACGGCAATTGAGTATTAAACCAGGTGTAAGGGAGGTAATGTTTAGGTTTCTACATGGAATCTTGCCGTCTGGTGTTGTGTTATATAATAGGAGACTAAGGGAGGGTGGGGAGTGCAAGGCGTGTGGATGTTCGGAGACTATTTTTCATGCGGTGTATTTTTGTAATTGTTTAGAAGCTGTGAGGGTATGGTTAGGTAGGGTAGTTAGGTTAGTGGGTGGGGAAGGGTTACAGGTGTTAAGGATGTTAAGTTTAGATATAGGTGGGATGAGTCAGATGGTGGTGAATGCGGTTGCGTATGTGGTCACTGATTCTATTTATACGTCTTGGGCTATGAGGGAGGTGGGTGTGGATGAAAGAATAAAGGTGTTAGCGGCCACCATTTATAGAACTAAGTGTCGCAATAGGGATCTTTATGGGGGAAGGTGGGAGACAGTGTTTACTGAGGGATACCGGAGTTTTAAGTTAAAGGATTTACTGGATTTAAGTGTAAAGGGGTAGCGACGGGCTAGTTTCTTGAGCGGAGATGTGTGGATGGCTTTTAGAGTGTGTGACTGGATTTGCACTGATACATTTATGCTTATCCTGAGTAGTGAGTGTGGTGTGGGTGGTGTTTTTACACATGTGTTCCCTTTATGTTGTGAAGATTTTGGATAGTACATGTACGTAATGTATTGGAGCACTACATTGTGTGTATACAAGGTGAATGAAAGGGTAGAATCTTAAAGTTTTTGTGTGTGTGAGAATGACTGTTCGTTATTGTAAGAGTGCCTTCAAAGATGTTATAGAAAGCACGTACTACGTGGTGTTACTAAGGTATGCCATATGACTGTATCGAATATGCTGTGATACAAAGTCCGGGGTTTCCCTTCTTGAAGGATGCATTCTGTAAGACACAATTTCTGTATATCTGAAGGTTCGAAGTTTAACTAGCTGTAATGAGTAACGTGGTACAGTTTTATATTATGCGAGATTGTATTTTGGCACATAAGGCCTAACATATAATGTTTCAGCGGCCTGGTTGAGATTATATAGTACATGTCGTGTGACACTGTATGTGTAGGGTAGTGTTATATATTTTAAGTACACGCTGTTGGTTTCCCTTTGCTATTTTAATGTTTAAAGTCACATGTAAGAGTATATGTAAGGTAACATAAAAATGTATATTGATTTTGTGTAAATACACAATTTTAGATGACTTTGTTGGATCAGGTATGTATATGAGTTCAAGTAGCGGTGTATATTATGTATTAATACTGCTATAGGGTATATAGTGTATGAAGTCTTGGGTGGATTGCTCCCGTGTTGAGATATAGAGTATATTATCCTTGTATGCTAGGCAAAGTTTTCATAATTGTTACTTAGAGTAAGTAGTATCCTACGCTCTTATAGTATGTCAATGTTTTGTAGGTATTTGATGGGGGGGGGTACCTTTTACTTCCAGAGCACATATGTACGACTTTATAAATGTACCTTTGGTGGGGGGTGGATGTATAGGTTTTAATGGTATGTGGTGAGGTTTTTACCTTTAAGAATTGTTTTGTATATAAAACTTGGCATAAGATGTTTAAATGTGCTGAAGTAGATTCTCTGGATATGTTGTTGGTACACTTGTGTGAAGTTTCTTTTTCTTTTTTGATTGTGTATACGTATGTTGTACTTTAATTTTGTTGTTACATGTTGATTGGTTTAGTGACATGTTTGCTTACACGTATAATGTATACTGTATTTTAAATAAAAAAAAAAATTCATATATCACTTGTCAAATGAGAGGTTTTCAAATTTTATATAGACAAGGGCAAGATAATAATCGTTATTTCTACAAGTACAAGTTACAACTATAACAGATCCAACTGACATCACTGGTATACTATAAAGAAAGTCCCAGGTCATGCAAGGCATTTCTGGCAACTTAGGTTAATCTTTTACCTCAGGATGTGACCCACAACAGGCGACTTACACTCAGGTACCTACTTACTGCTTGGTGAACTGAAGCAGCAGGAGTAAGGAAACATACCCAACGTTTTAGCCGTGCTGGGTATTGATCCTGGACTCTCAGTGTGTGAACTGAGGACACTATCAACCAAGCGACGAGTAGTTCCTCACTAGCATCAAGGGAAAAATAAAGCAGTAAGGTAAAATATTACCATACAATTTCGAAGTTAAATGTGGCAAAATGTCTGATCACAAAAGATTTTCTCGAGTAATCACATGGAATAAAAAAAATAAAAATGGCTTATGTAGCACTATGCACAGGGTACCATGCAGAGGCACCATGCAGAGGGCACCATGCACTGGGCACCATGCACAGGGCACCATGCACAGGGCACCATGCACGGAAATAGTCCCATGAATCTTATCCAAAATTCATTAAACACGCATTCAAATCTTGAAGCCAATAGAATAAGGCGTTCTGGAGCAATAGATGAAAATTCGTGACAAAATAAAGGAAAATATTGGTACAGGATGTGCCGAAAAGTAGGAAAACCTCTCCTCTTTAAATATCAAAACGCCTTTAATCCCCGGAGTCCTCTTCAAGGGGGGCTCCTTGGCGTGGTGAAGAGGCTCTTGGTCTGAGGAATTAGACCTGTCAGTCTACTTCCTCAGACCGAATCTAATTACCCCCCAATCCCCTGTTCCCTATCCCATCCTTCCCTTTTTCCTTTCCTCCTCCTCCTCCTCCCCACCCCTCCCTTTTGCCCTTCCTTTTTGGCCTTTTTTTTTTTTTTTTTTTTTTTCACAGGCACGCTAGTTCCTAGGTAGGAGAAAGGGTACCGGGGTCCATCCCATTCCGTTGAGGTTCTTGGCGGTGGCGTAGTTTGCCATGGAATCTGGATTGCCTGGGGATGTCCTGATCCCTCTCCGGTATCCCGGAGGGTGGCTTTGGGTGTCTCTCGGGCGACGGGTGTATCTCTGGAAGCCACCTTTCGGATTCCGGGGGTGGTGGCCGAAGGAGGTATGCTTTGTGGCGGATTTCCGGCCACCCTCTCTTTTGTCCACCGAGGTAGCTCGGCAGATGTGAGGTTGCTATCCCGGATTGCCGGTTTACTGGCATGATGGGTAGGGTATGGCATGGGTTCCATGCTGCATCTGCGCTACTTGCGGTGCTGAGGTCCTCTTGGGCGCGGAGGGAGATTTCTGGCCCTTTCATTTCTCCTAGGAACTATCCCTCCCCAGTCCCCCCTTTTTTTATTCTTTTTTTTATTTTTATTTTCTTTTCTTCTTTCTTTTTTTTTTCTTAAAAACAAAAAGAAAGAAGTAACCTAACCATGGCAGCCCTAGTCCATGAACCTGCTACCCCCGGGCCCCTTCTTGATACCGCACCCCGTTCTGACCCCGCCTCATCTTTGGACCACTCTTCGGACACTCCTCATGCCTCTGTACCTCTTGCCGGTGCTGTTTCCTCACCCGCTTCAGGTACTGAGGCCTCGACTGACTCCTTGGATTTATCTGACCTTCGCTCTCCTCTGACTATGCTTCCGGCCTCTCCCTCTACGGTGCGGCAATTTTCGAATCGCCGGCCCATTCCACGTCGGACCAACTCTGGTCCCACGCCTAAACGACAACGACAATTACCTGCTGATGATACTTCTCCACCTTCTCGTTCTTCTCAGAAAAGATCGACACGTCCTTCACTACCTTTCCACGCTCAGTTTCAGACTGCACAATGGACTATATTCTTCACTTTACGACCGACTTCCTCTACTGCCTATCTTTCTGACCACAGTATTGGCAAGGCACTCCTACGGCATGTTGGTAAAGATATTTCTTTTCATGCTCTTAAGAGCGGTATGCGCATCGTCACCGTACAGAATGCTACCCAGGCTCATGAGCTTTCTCGTCTTTCCCAAATCGATACTGTTCCTGTAACTATTGAAAAGCATCATTCCCTCAATTCTTGTAGTGGTACCGTCATTCTGCCCCATACCATAGTTCAACAAAATTTCCAGACATGTGGCACTGACATTCTTGAACAGCTGGAACTCCAAGATCTCCCAATCCTCAAGGTAGACACTTACGTTCTTCCTGCCCGCGGGCGGAGACGATACCCTAGCAATGTGGCTCGTTTAACTTTTGACAGCCGTGAACTCCCATCCTCAGTTTATGTAGCAGGACATCGGTTACAAGTTCAAAAGGTGATCCCTACACCGCAACAGTGTAGAAATTGCTGGCGATTTGGCCATCCAGCGAAATATTGCAGATCTATCGCCGAATGCCCAGTCTGTGGTGCCGATGACCATTCTAATACGTCTTGCAATCGACCTCCCTCTTGCCTTAATTGTCATGAGGCTCACCCTTCGTACTCTCGCCGTTGTCTAGTCTACTTAAACGAGCGGGAAATCCGTTACCTCAAAGAGGCAGAAGGTCTCCCTTATGCCATGGCAGTTTCTCATCTCCGCCTCCAAGGGTGACTACCTCGTGTTTCTTATTTCCGTGTTTCAAAACGTCCCCCCACTTCTGGTATGCCATCTTCTGCACCCACCTCTGTGGTTACCTCTCCCATAGTCACTCCTGTAGCTAATTCTTTTGCTGTCCTCGGCTCAGACGTCCCTACTTCAACGTCTCAGTCTGATCTTGCTTCTTCGTGTTCTCTGTCACAAGCCTCAGTAGCGACGAGATCTCGTATGACACCTCCTCCCAATCGTCCCTCTACTTCTCAAAAGTCAAAAAAAGGTCCGTTAACACCTCCTACCCATCTTCCACCTCCTCATTTTCCCTTCCCTGTCTCTGTACCTGGTTCTCCCCCTCTCACTGGCTCTGTTACAAGTGTAGAGGTTCACCCTCCTCCTCGTACTGTACCTTCCTCCCCTGTTCCCTCCCAAGTTTCTTCCTCTTCTGCCACCTCCCAGGTTTCTGCCTCTTCTGTCCCCTTCCACGCTTCTCCAGTTCCCTCCACCCTTTCGCCCCCCCCCCTACCTTGGTACAGTCCATTACAGTTCCAATATTTACTCATCCTCCCCCTACCATTTCCAATATTGTCTCCCATACGACGTCTCTGAATTCTGAAACACTTGAAGCAATCTCTGAATATATTGCAGAGACCAAACCATCAATGGACACTGATCCACCCTCCGCTCCTTCTCTCTCCTCTACTCCATCTGCACAACACCTTTCTTCACAATGCACGGTTCCTTCACTGCTTGAACGTTTTCCACTGCCTCCGCATGTGGACTTTTCTAACCCCTCTAGTCCATAGGAACCCTTACCTGTGGATTTCAGGTATCTTTATCATTGCCAATCATGGCCTATTTACAGTGGAATATACGCGGCCTCAGGGGTAATCGGGGTGAGCTTCAGATGTTACTCTCCCAGTTTTCCCCTGTTGGTGTTTGCTTACAGGAACCAAAATTACACTCTGCTGTTATCTCTCCCATCTCAGGCTATAATTTATTGTATTCTTCAGATCCTTTTCCTGATGGGACCTTTAATGAAAGTGCCCTTCTTCTACGCACTGATATTCCGTACCATCAGCTATTTGTTCGTACTTCGCTGCATTACACAGCAGCCCGTATCCACTTGCATAGGTGGTATACGCTCTGTTCTTTATATCTCTCTCCTTCTCGGGCATTATCTATTCCGGATATTGCCTTTCTTGTTTCGTCATTACCACCACCGATTCTGTTACTTGGTGATTTTAATGCCCACCATTTCCTCTGGGGGAGCCTCACTGTGATTCCCGTGGCATTCAGTTAGAGGCTTTTCTTGCCACCCACCCCCTCCATGTTTTAAATACAGGTACTCACACCCATTTTGATCCTCGGACTCACACTCTCTCTTGCATCGATCTCTCAGTCTGCTCTTCCTCCGCCGCATTAGACTTCACTTGGTCTGTTCTTCTGGACTTACATGACAGCGATCATTTCCCAATCATTCTTACTTCCCCTTCATATTCACCACCTCTTCGCATCCCACGCTGGCAATTTGATCAGGCAAATTGGAACCTTTACTCACACCTAACTGTTTTTAGAGAGGTTCCTTCTTCGTCCTCCATCGATGAGCTTTTACACCTCTTCTCGTCCTCCGTTTTAACCACAGCTTCTCATTCTATACCCCCAAACTTCGGGCAGGCATTCTCAGAAATGCGTGCCTTGGTGGTCTCCTGCTTGTGCTCGTGCAGTACGTTTGAAACGCGCTGCATGGAGCAGGTACCGGTACAATAGAACCACAGAGAGACTTCTTGATTTTAAGCAGAAGCGTGCGATCGCTCGCCGTGTCATCCGTGACGCTAAACGCACTTGCTGGCGAGATTATGTCTCCACCATCACCTCTGCTTCCTCTATGAGTGCAGTCTGGAAAAAAGTACGAAAACTGAGTGGTAAATATTCTCCTGACCCGGCTCCTGTTCTGCGGGTTGCCGGTGTTGATATAGCAAACCCACTAGATGTTGCCAATGAAATTGGCAATCATCTGGTCTGTATTTCTCAGGGACTCCATCTATGCCCCTCATTTCTTTCCTCAAAGTCTGCCAGAGAGTTAGCACCCTTGGACTTTTCTTCTCTCAGAGAAGAACAGTATAATGTGCCTTTTACACTTCAAGAACTGGAGGCAACACTCTCAGCTTGCCGATCATCGGCAGCTGGGCCCGACGACATTCATATTCGTATGCTACAACATTTACATCAGTCAGCCCTTGCAGTCCTATTACGCCTTTACAATCTTATTTGGTCACAGCTGTGGAAATCCGCCAATGTTCTCCCTTTCCGCAAACCAGGCACTACGGGACATGAAACCTCCCACTATCGTCCCATTGCTCTTAACAGTGCAGTTTGCAAAGTGATGGAACGCCTAGTAAATAGACAGTCTCTCCACTCGTCAATATGGCTTTCGTAAGGGACGTTCTACCATAGACCCCTTACTACGCTTGGATACATATGTTCGTAATGCCTTTGCGAATAACCACTCAGTTATTGCCATATTTTTTGACCTTGAGAAGGCATATGACACAACTTGGAGGTATAATATTTTAGCCCAAGCCCACTCCTTAGGCCTTCGAGGCAATCTACCATCCTTCCTTAAGAACTTTTTAACTGACAGGCATTTCCGTGTTCGGGTTAATAATGTGCTCTCCCCGGACTTTATCCAAGCTGAAGGTGTCCCCCAGGGATGTGTTCTGAGCACAACACTTTTTCTCCTTGCTATTAATGATTTGGCCTCTAGTCTTCCATCAAATATTTGGTCATCACTCTATGTTGATGACTTCGCTATTGCCTGTGCAGGCGCTGACTGTCACCTTATTACAGTTTCTCTCCAGCATGCAGTCGACCGTGTTTCCAATTGGGCCACAACACGTGGGTTTAAATTTTCCAGCACTAAAACCCACCAAATTACTTTCACTAGACGCTCTGTCATCTCCGATCACCCTTTGTACCTCTATGGCTCCCGTATCCCTGAACGTGATACAGTCAAGTTTCTGGGCCTCCTCTTTGATCGTAGGTTATCCTGGAAACCTCACATTACCTCTCTGAAGGCAACTTGTCAAAGCCGGCTGAACCTTCTTAAAACCCTTGCTTATCTTTCATGGGGAGCTGATCGTCGAACCCTCCTTCGCCTACATTCCACCCTTATCTTATCGAAACTTGATTATGGTGACCAGATCTATTCAGCGGCATCTCCTGCTACTCTCTCTAGCCTTAACCCCATTCATCACCAAGGATTACGTTTATGCCTTGGTGCTTTTCGCTCTTCCCCTGTCGAGAGCCTCGATGCAGAAGTGAACGTGCCATCCTTATCCGATCGCCTTGATGCCCATTGCCTTCGCTACTATGTACGCTCTCATGATCTCCACAATCCTTCCATTTATAGAATGGTCACTGATATTAGTAGACATTCTTTATTTGTTCGCCGCCCCTGTTTACTCCGTCCCTTCTCTCTTTGCCTTCATTCGCTCTTGTCGTCTCTTCAATTACCACCTTCCTATGTACATGTAGCATCTCACTTTTCCCTACCCCCCTGGGAAGTTCCGGCTGTTCGAGTCTGTTCTTTCTCTCTCCCTTGCTCGAAAGCCCAACTGTCTACGGTCGCTTCCCGCTCTCTTTTTCTTGACCACTTTCACTCTCATTCTCATGCCATTGCTGTGTACAAAGATGGCTCTAAGTCTTCTGATGGCGTAGGATTCGCAGCAGTGTTTCCGGACAGCGTCGTACAAGGGCATTTACTATCTTCGGCTAGTATTTTTACTGCTGAATTGTATGCCATCCTTACAGCACTTATCCGTATTGCATCTATGCCTGTGTCATCATTTGTAGTTGTCTCAGACTCCCTTAGTGCTTTACAGGCTATACAGAAATTTGATACACCTCACCCCTTAGTCCTCTGTATCCAACTTTGGCTACGCCGCATCTTTACCAAGCATAAAGGTATTGTTTTTTGTTGGGTCCCTGGTCATGTTGACGTACAGGGCAATGAACAGGCAGACACTGCTGCGCGGTCAGCAGTACATGACCTACCAGTTTCATGTAGAGGTATTCCAATTACGGACTATTTTGCTGCAATATCTTCCCAACTTCACACCCGTTGACAACAACGTTGGTCTACTATGCTCGGCAACAAACTTCAATCTATTAAACCGAGTATAGGTTACTGGCCGTCTTCTTATCACCAGTGTCGAGGTTGGGAGACTACACTCTCTCCCATCTTCACATTGGCCATACTCGTCTTACTCATGGATATCTCATGGAGAGGCGCCCTGCTCCTCTCTGTGAGAATTGCCAAGTTCCATTATCAGTCAGCCACATTCTGTTGGACTGCCCACTTTATCAACGAGCATGCAGAATTTACCTCCGTCATCGTCTTCGCTCTGCTGCTCTCTCTCTACCTTCCTTTCTCGCTGATGGACCCACCTTTCATCCAGACTCTCTCATTGACTTTTTCACAACAACCGACTTACTTCACAAATTCTGATACCTTCAGCCCTTTCTACTTCAATCTCTTGCTACCCTCTACCCCCGCGCTATCCCCTGCCCCGCTGTTTTCTGTAACCTACTGATCATCCCTCCTCCCTTCTGCCATCCAATACCCTCGCTTCCTTCCCTACCCTGCAGCGCTGTATAGCCCTTGTGGCTTAGCGCTTCTTTTTTATTATAATAATAATAATAATTATCCCCGGATTTTTATATTTTTCCTTTCAGTTATCTTTTCACATTAACATTCTTTTTAAAATTCTCTATAGTCCTATATGAAAAAATTTTGGGGGGGATTTTTTGAAAAAGTGAATTTGATAAAATTGGCAAAAAAAGAGCAAACTGGCACCCATGCAGCTCAAAATTAACACATAGCAACACAAGAAAGAAGGAACACTGCAGCAGGGCTACTGGCCCATGTGAGGCAGGCCCAATTTTTCTACCGGCTTAAGCCTAACCTATACAGGTCAGGTCACGTTCACTTAAGGAAGGAGCATAGCATCTGACCTAGTAGCACAAGCTAGTCAGGTCCACCTCACACCCACCCACAACCACTCATGTATTTATCTAACCCATTTTTAAAACGACACAAGGTTTTACCTTCTATGACGGTACTCAGGAGTTTGTTCAACTCTTCCACAACTCTATTACCAAACCAGTGCTTTCCTATATCCTTCCTGAATCTGATTTTTTCCAATTTGAAAACATTTCTGCGAATCCTGTCTAGGTTAGATATTTTTAGCACGCTATTTACATTCCCTTTATTTATTCCTGTTTTCCATTTATACACCTCAATCATATCCCCTCTAATTCTACGCCTTTCTAGAGAGTGTAGATTCAGGGCCTCAGTCTATCCTCATAGGGAAGATTTCTGATACATGGGATCAGCTTTGTCATCCTCCTTTGTACGTTTTCCAGAGCATTTATATCCATTCTGTAATACGGTGACCAGAACTGAGCAGAATAATCTAAATGAGGCCTAACCAAGGATATATAGACTTGAAGAACAACCTGAGGACTTTTATTATTTATGCTTCTTGATATGAAGCCAAGGATTCTGTTAGCTATATTGCGAACATTTATGTACTGTTGCCTTAGTTTTAGATTACTGCTAACCAGAACTCCCAAATCCTTTTCGTAAACAGTAATATTAAGATCTACATTATTTAGTTTATATGTGACATGGTTCTTTGTCTGTCGAATGTTTAGAACTTTGCATTTGTCTACATTAAACTGCATCTGCCACTTCTCCGACCACTGTATCACTCTATTTAAATCTTCCGGGGGTGCTCTAATGTCCTCGTCAGAACGAAATCGTTGACCTATTTTGGAGTCATCGGCAAACCTGCTTATGTGGCTATTTATTGCCTCATCTATGACATTTATGTAGATTGCGAACATCAAGGGGCCCAACACTGACCCCTGTCGAATACAGGTCGTAATGCTTCCCCACTCTGATTTTTCCCCATTTATGCAAACTCTCTGCTGCCTATCTGTCAGCCATGCCTCTATCTAGGAAAAACTTTCTCCTCCTATTCCGTGTGTCTTAATTTTCCTCAATAGTCTCTGATATGGGACTCTATCAAAAGCCTTACTGAAGTCCATATGCACAACTTGACTTAAGAAATCGTAATGACACGATTGCAAATAAACCATACCCCCGGCCGGGATTGAACCCGCGGTCATAGAGTCTCGAAACTCCAGCCCGTCGCGCTAACCACTAGACCAGCTAGCCACAATAAGATTCATCCAACTAGGTATATTTCTACACCATAGGAAGGTTAGCACAGGCACCTCTGTGACCACAAATGCAAGTTTTTACAGACGAATCTCCAGCTAGCGTGGCCGTGACGAACTCTAGCTCAAGTCCCTTCACTGCCGTCAACATGACTTAAGAAATCGTAATGACACGATTGCAAATAAACCATACCCCCGGCCGGGATTGAACCCGCGGTCATAGAATCTCAAAACTCCAGCCCGTCGCGCTAACCACTAGACCAGCTAGCCACAATAAGATTCATCCAACTAGGTATATTTCTACACCATAGGAAGGTTAGCACAGGCACCTCTGTGACCACAAATGCAAGTTTTTACAGACGAATCTCCAGCTAGCGTGGCCGTGACGAACTCTAGCTCAAGTCATGTTGACGGCAGTGAAGGGACTTGAGCTAGAGTTCGTCACGGCCACGCTAGCTGGAGATTCGTCTGTAAAAACTTGCATTTGTGGTCACAGAGGTGCCTGTGCTAACCTTCCTATGGTGTAGAAATATACCTAGTTGGATGAATCTTATTGTGGCTAGCTGGTCTAGTGGTTAGCGCGACGGGCTGGAGTTTTGAGACTCTATGACCGCGGGTTCAATCCCGGCCGGGGGTATGGTTTATTTGCAATCGTGTCATTACGATTTCTTAAGTCATGTTGACGGCAGTGAAGGGACTTGAGCTACAGTTCGTCACGGCCACGCTAGCTGGAGATTCGTCTGTAAAAACTTGCATTTGTGGTCACAGAGGTGCCTGTGCTAACCTTCCTATGGTGTAGAAATATACCTAGTTGGATGAATCTTATTGTGGCTAGCTGGTCTAGTGGTTAGCGCGACGGGCTGGAGTTTTGAGACTCTATGACCGCGGGTTCAATCCCGGCCGGGGGTATGGTTTATTTGCAATCGTGTCATTACGATTTCTTAAGTCATGTTGACGGCAGTGAAGGGACTTGAGCTAGAGTTCGTCACGGCCACGCTAGCTGGAGATTCGTCTGTAAAAACTTACATTTGTGGTCACAGAGGTGCCTGTGCTAACCTTCCTATGGTGTAGAAATATACCTAGTTGGATGAATCTTAATGTGGCTAGCTGGTCTAGTGGTTAGCGCGACGGGCTGGAGTTTTGAGACTCTATGACCGCGGGTTCAATCCCGGCCGGGGGTATGGTTTATTTGCAATCGTGTCATTACGATTTCTTAAGTCATGTTGACGGCAGTGAAGGGACTTGAGCTAGAGTTCGTCACGGCCACGCTAGCTGGAGATTCGTCTGTAAAAACTTGCATTTGTGGTCACAGAGGTGCCTGTGCTAACCTTCCTATGGTGTAGAAATATACCTAGTTGGATGAATCTTATTGTGGCTAGCTGGTCTAGTGGTTAGCGCGACGGGCTGGAGTTTTGAGACTCTATGACCGCGGGTTCAATACCGGCCGGGGGTATGGTTTATTTGCAATCGTGTCATTACGATTTCTTAAGTCATGTTGACGGCAGTGAAGGGACTTGAGCTAGAGTTCGTCACGGCCACGCTAGCTGGAGATTCGTCTGTAAAAACTTGCATTTGTGGTCACAGAGGTGCCTGTGCTAACCTTCCTATGGTGTAGAAATATACCTAGTTGGATGAATCTTATTGTGGCTAGCTGGTCTAGTGGTTAGCGCGACGGGCTGGAGTTTTGAGACTCTATGACCGCGGGTTCAATCCCGGCCGGGGGTATGGTTTATTTGCAATCGTGTCATTACGATTTCTTAAGTCATGTTGACGGCAGTGAAGGGACTTGAGCTAGAGTTCGTCACGGCCACGCTAGCTGGAGATTCGTCTGTAAAAACTTGCATTTGTGGTCACAGAGGTGCCTGTGCTAACCTTCCTATGGTGTAGAAATATACCTAGTTGGATGAATCTTATTGTGGCTAGCTGGTCTAGTGGTTAGCGCGACGGGCTGGAGTTTTGAGACTCTATGACCGCGGGTTCAATCCCGGCCGGGGGTATGGTTTATTTGCAATCGTGTCATTACGATTTCTTAAGTCATGTTGACGGCAGTGAAGGGACTTGAGCTAGAGTTCGTCACGGCCACGCTAGCTGGAGATTCGTCTGTAAAAACTTGCATTTGTGGTCACAGAGGTGCCTGTGCTAACCTTCCTATGGTGTAGAAATATACCTAGTTGGATGAATCTTATTGTGGCTAGCTGGTCTAGTGGTTAGCGCGACGGGCTGGAGTTTTGAGACTCTATGACCGCGGGTTCAATCCCGGCCGGGGGTATGGTTTATTTGCAATCGTGTCATTACGATTTCTTAAGTCATGTTGACGGCAGTGAAGGGACTTGAGCTAGAGTTCGTCACGGCCACGCTAGCTGGAGATTCGTCTGTAAAAACTTGCATTTGTGGTCACAGAGGTGCCTGTGCTAACCTTCCTATGGTGTAGAAATATACCTAGTTGGATGAATCTTATTGTGGCTAGCTGGTCTAGTGGTTAGCGCGACGGGCTGGAGTTTTGAGACTCTATGACCGCGGGTTCAATCCCGGCCGGGGGTATGGTTTATTTGCAATCGTGTCATTACGATTTCTTAAGTCATGTTGACGGCAGTGAAGGGACTTGAGCTACAGTTCGTCACGGCCACGCTAGCTGGAGATTCGTCTGTAAAAACTTGCATTTGTGGTCACAGAGGTGCCTGTGCTAACCTTCCTATGGTGTAGAAATATACCTAGTTGGATGAATCTTATTGTGGCTAGCTGGTCTAGTGGTTAGCGCGACGGGCTGGAGTTTTGAGACTCTATGACCGCGGGTTCAATCCCGGCCGGGGGTATGGTTTATTTGCAATCGTGTCATTACGATTTCTTAAGTCATGTTGACGGCAGTGAAGGGACTTGAGCTAGAGTTCGTCACGGCCACGCTAGCTGGAGATTCGTCTGTAAAAACTTGCATTTGTGGTCACAAAGGTGCCTGTGCTAACCTTCCTATGGTGTAGAAATATACCTAGTTGGATGAATCGTATTGTGGCTAGCTGGTCTAGTGGTTAGCGCGACGGGCTGGAGTTTTGAGACTCTATGACCGCGGGTTCAATCCCGGCCGGGGGTATGGTTTATTTGCAATCGTGTCATTACGATTTCTTAAGTCATGTTGACGGCAGTGAAGGGACTTGAGCTAGAGTTCGTCACGGCCACGCTAGCTGGAGATTCGTCTGTAAAAACTTGCATTTGTGGTCACAGAGGTGCCTGTGCTAACCTTCCTATGGTGTAGAAATATACCTAGTTGGATGAATCTTATTGTGGCTAGCTGGTCTAGTGGTTAGCGCGACGGGCTGGAGTTTTGAGACTCTATGACCGCGGGTTCAATCCCGGCCGGGGGTATGGTTTATTTGCAATCGTGTCATTACGATTTCTTAAGTCATGTTGACGGCAGTGAAGGGACTTGAGCTACAGTTCGTCACGGCCACGCTAGCTGGAGATTCGTCTGTAAAAACTTGCATTTGTGGTCACAGAGGTGCCTGTGCTAACCTTCCTATGGTGTAGAAATATACCTAGTTGGATGAATCTTATTGTGGCTAGCTGGTCTAGTGGTTAGCGCGACGGGCTGGAGTTTTGAGACTCTATGACCGCGGGTTCAATCCCGGCCGGGGGTATGGTCCATATGCACAATATGATATTCAATACCATAAACTACCTCCTCAAATACCATAGTGAGAAGAGTTAGTAAATTCGTAAGACACAAACGCCCTTTTGTAAAACCGTGCTGAGATTCATTAATGAATGAACCATCAAGATGGTTAACTTTTGCCTCGGTAATTAATGATTCCATAAATTTTCCCACTATGCAGTAAGTTTTATTGTTCTATAGTACGAAGCTAAAGACTTGTCACCTGCCTTGTAAATAGACATTACACTTGCCATTTTCCACTTGTCTGGCACTATGCCAGTTTGTAGTGATGTACTGAAAAGATTAGCCAAAGGTATGCTAAGTTCCTCTTTACATTCCTTTAAAACCCTTGGAAACAGTTAATCAGGGCCTGGGACTTAATTTCTCTATTTGTCTGAGGACCATGTCACTAGCTACCCCAGTCATGCATAGTTTATTATCGTCCTGTTATACATAATTTATTATTTCTGGAATTTCGCTAGTATCTTCCTGAGTAAAAACTGAGAGGAAGTAAGAGTTGAAACGTTCAAGCGTTTCCTTATCACTGTCAGTGATCTGACCTGAGTTACTCTTAAGTGGGCCTATCTTGTCCCTAATCTTACTTCTGTATACCTGAAAGAACCCTTTTGGGTTAGTCTTTGAATCCCTTGAAACTTTAGCCTCATAATCACTTTTTTTTCTTATTCCTTTTTTATATTTCTCTCTTTAACTGAGTATATTGATTTCTTAACTTCCCATCCCCTCATTTGATAGGCCTATATGTGCGTCTCTTTTGATCAATGAGATGTTTTAAGCTATTGTTAATCTATTTGGGATCATTTTTGATAGATCTAATTTCCCAACTCCGAACAAAAGTTGTCTGGGTAGCTAGCATTAAGCTCTGAAAAAACGTCATATTGGGAACCAACACCACCTACCTGACCCATAGTCAGGTCATCCCAATTTAGCCCACCAAAGTAATTTCTCAGTCCCATGAAGTCGACCAAGCAGAAGTCAGGGATAGACTTGATTGCAGTTATCTTGGTAATTCCATGATATATTAAAACTAAGTGATTTGTGATGGCTTTCCCAAAGCTCATCATTAACCTCAAGAATCTTTGTTGGCAAGAACCAAGCCAAGCAGATTGTTTCCTCTAGTTGGTTCTGTCACAAACTGTTTTAAAAAGCAATCCTGAACTGCATCAAGAAAGTCACTAGACTCAAGATTTCCTGTCACATTATTCTAATCAATTGATCTAAAGTTAAAATCTCCTATTAACACAACATTTTCATATCTAGGCAGCTTACTGCACTCACTATCAAGGTACATCAGCATTTATTAGGGTTTGTAGATGGGATAAAATTTGCTTAACAGATCTGGCAATTTGAAATTTACACTGGTTAAAATGAGTGTCACGCAAAGTTATAATGAAGTCCATCAATGGTAAAAGTTGGAAGCCTCTAAGGCCCGCGTCAGGGAACACTTGTCCTGTTTCCTCACGACCCTTACCTTACTATAGTCCCAGAAAAAGACATTCTTGTTATAACTGTATTTCCGTATAATTTCAAATTTGGACGTATTCAGAGTAAACTTACAGGTTATCATCCTTGTTTTAGAATACATCATCAGTAATATTATAAAGCCAATAAAAATAAGCAGCAGTCATTAGTTTTTGAATGTAAAAAATGAATATCACTATGGCAGCTGGTCAGGACCTCGTAAATCAAGACAAAGCTCCATGATCAAGCCCTCTTATTCCTGGGCAGCAGCGTAACCAGATTATCCCGTCTCCATGCGTGACGGACCGACGTTCACGGAACACCAACTGTGGGACTTATGCTTTGGCTTTTCGGTTGGCCACCACTGAAAACAACTCTGTACCCCCCGCTAAATATATATATTCAAAAATATTGTTCACCAAACCTGCTAGTAAGGAGATGTTCACATCTGATAGGCTTGTTTAAACCTCAGTTTAAACCTCAGTTTTTGAGGGCAGCTTATAATTCATCCTTGGACGGACAGTTGGGTGTCACTAAAACAATTTATAAGATATCCCATTATTTCTCTTGGCTAGGTTTGAGACGAGATGTTTGGAGCTACATCAAGTTCTGCCGTGAGTGTTAGTAAGTGGGAAAACCCTGGACACTACATCAAACCTGCACCATTGTATCCCATACCCGTTGATAGAGAGCCATCCACAGATATGATCATGGACTCTATGGGATCTTTACCAGTGGCCAAGTCAGGTAACCAATATCTGTTCATTGTTGTTGAATAAACACAAGGTATCCTAAGACGGTGTATACGCTTAGTATTAATACTAAGGCTTAGTATTAATACTAAGGCAATAAAAATAAAGAACTCATCTGTTTTATATCCCAAGTAATTTTACTGCTATGGACTTCAGAGAAGTATTAAATTGATTAGGAATTAATCTAAGACTTTCCTTAGCTAATGAGAGGTTCCACCAGACCTTGAAAACATGATCCGTGTGTATTGAATGCATTTTTCTACAGATTAGGATGAATCGTTGCCTCTGCTACTTTTTCCCATACGAGAAACTCTGCAGGAATCTACAGTGCATAGTCCGTTTGAGTAGTTATTGGGTCATAATGTAAAAGGTCTTCTACAACTGCTTAAGGATGGATGGTTATTATAGTAATAATATCTGTACTTCTACAAGTACATGTTCAAGGTATACAGGCCTTGCTGACCTCAATGATATACTACTAAAAGGAAAGCTCCATGTTATGCAGAACATTTCGGGCAAATTAGTCCCAGGATGTGACCCACACCAGTCGACTAACACTCAGGTACCTATTTAACTGATGGGTGAACAGGGACAACAGGTGTAAGGAAATACGCCTAATGTTTCCACCCTTGTCTGGAATCGAACCACGGACCCTTCAGCCTGTGAAGCGAGAGCTTTGCCTAATAGGCCACGGGCCTGGTAGAAGACACCATGAAAACTCCCTACGATCCTAAAGCAAGACTACACTTGGCACAACTCCTGGCTATGAACAACCTTCACACAGCCCAGGACAACAAGAAACAGAGGCATGATAAGGCAGCTGTATTTCGTTCGTGTGATAAGGGAGAACCAGGAACCTGTACCGGTTCACACTTTAAAGGCAATATTCACTAACCCTGTGCAAGTGATGCAGAAGAACTCACACCTTAATTAACTATGTGACAGTACTTCTAGACAAACCAAACTAGGGTAAAGTCTACCGCATTAACAATTAAAAAAAAATCTTTGAACCACCCCAGGCCCCAATAATGACCTTGTCTTCTGCGCCTGCAGACCCTGTTGACGAACTCTATTTCTTGTTACCCAGTTCCATAGGATCAAAAAAGGTTTTCTAACTAGGCTTCTTCCAGGATCCTCGCTGTCATATGTCAGGACTTGCAAAAACGCAAATGACGTATATCATCAATCTTCCGCAAACCTATCCTGACATATTTCTGGATGTTCCAAAGATGTACTACCTTGGTTCCCACGACGGAGGCGTGAGCTCTGCTAAACAAATTAACTCTCTCCCTACAGAGATAGTGCAGAAAACCAGAGACTACTACAACAAGAGGTAGCGTTTTACTCGAACATGGGATGGTGGAAGAGCCTTCAAGTCTATGGGCCTCGCCTTGCATCCTAGTAAAAATGCCTGATGGTGGAGTATGAAAGTTTACAGATTATGGCAAAGTAAATTATGTCACATTATCAGATACCCCATTCCTCGTATGGACTACATAGTGGACTTTGTGGAAAAGGCCAAGTATTTTTCTAAATTTGACCTCACTGAATTCAAATTTAAATTCAAATTCGAATGTATATTTCGTTGTAAAGATTACAATGTGCGGCTTACATGTTATAACATATTAATTACGAAGAAGGCCACTAGCATGACTATTGATATAGGTTATGTAGCAGTACATTTGGACATATTATGAGATACATACGTAATTAGATACTAACCTAATTAGGTATATACATAGCTTTAAAATAGGTAGTACAAATCATATAATAATATTACAAATGGTAGATTTAGTAATGGGACTGGATTTGACGTAGCATGATACATTGTTTCTTTAAGCTCATTTACCGGAAGAGTACCTTAAGCAAACTTAGGACTAACTTAAGATTTAATAGGCAATAGGCCTATTAGGACTAACTTAAAAATTAATAGTAATGAAGGGTGCTATGAAGTTCTTTTAACTGATAAAGCCAAGAAGATTTTTGCCTTGGTAATTCCAGGTTTTTATCAGTATACTGTCTCCCCTTTTTGTATGAGGAAATTACCAAACTAATTGCAACAAGTGACTCAACAGGGTTGCAAGCACGGCGGCCTACCAGAACGATTTAGTTGTGGTTTCCTATATTTGGAACCAACATCAGTCCTGTATAAAACATCTCTTCGAGTAATATAGGACATATAAGTTATCATAAATCTAGGTAAGTCATTCTTTTCCTGAGCTATGAAGTAAGAAACACTAATGTGGCGCCCAAGTTTGCTGAAGTTTTCACCATACAGAATTTTCAAGTTATTTAAAATAAAAAATATCTTCAAAGGTTTCTTGGGAGAATTGAGTTTATAGGAATTTCTAAAAGAACTTCACGGATATCTTGGCTCTCTTAACCTCTCTAACTAGATTAAGAAAGAATTATGTTTGTTTCTCAAGTTGTCAAAGAAATTTTATTAAAGTTAAAATATTAATATACGCCAATCAGATTTTGTCTGCAGATTATGCAGAACATTTTTCCTTACAGGTAAATGCATAAAAGGTGGGAGTTGGTGCTGTTTTTCTTCTGATTCTTGAACTTGAGCCCGTCGACGTTTTTTTTGTCAATCTCTCCGCTTGTGGTTCAGGTATAAAGTGAACACAACTCCATAACCAACCTCAGCTCAAAACAGAACAAGAGCACTCATCTTATGAACTGGGTCTTGTGACTGCAGTCTTACAACATTTCAAACACATCTCTGGCAAGGATAATTTGATAGAAGACTCACTCTCCAGGACTTGACCGTTTTATATATATATATATATATATATATATATATATATATATATATATATATATATATATATATATATATATATATATATATATATATATATATATATATATATATATATATATATATATATATATATATATATATATATATATATATATATATATATATATATATATATATATATATATATATATATATATATATATATATATATATATATATATATATATATATATATATATATATATTTTATATATATATATATATATATATATATATATATATATATATATATAAACTTGAATTCATTGGTGCATTGCATCAAAGATTATGAATCTCCTCCAGTTCCTCCGAAGCCAGACGTGAGCCAAGTATGCAGCAAGCATATACCCTCAGGATGGCCACACTGAGGTGCTGGAACATGAAAGTGGCCGCCCTCGTGTCCCTGGTGGAGTTTAGGAGTCTGGAACCCAGTTCGTTAAGGAAGCGTGTGGCGTTTTTTTTTTTTTCCATAAACCCAAGGTCTCTGATCCCAAAGAGAAAAACTGATACTTTTGTACTCCTCCCTGTGATCAGTAGCTCCTCCCTGTCGCCCAACACTGTGACGGATGTATGTGTCAGCCAGCATCGACACGCAGGTATAGTTCCATGCTGAGAGATTGCCATTCTTCCAAGGATAGATGGTGACCCCATCAGAGCAGGTTGCTGGGTTGTGGGTGTTGTTGGCTACTAGTGATTGGGGCTCTCTCTCGGCTGGGCATCCAGTTGTAGCAAGGCTTCCCCTAATGATGCCGTTGACTTCATTGTGTCTTGCATGCCAACCCTTGGTTTTGGAGCAGTTAAGACCATGTAGACCATATTGCTCGGCTTGTGCATCGCCGCAAATTCACGTATATTCTGTGTGAATTGGGGCAGCGAGGCAGAGAGCCACTGCAATATGGAGAGGAGAGTCTTAGGGTCGAGGCGTGTTCCCATTGCCGAAATGGGAACTGTTTGGAGAAAGTCACAAGAGAGATGTGCACTTACAGCTTGGAGATGGGCCGCCTCCCTGTCTGATGTTATATCGCATGTTATTAAGCATGTTGGCAAGTACCTTTTCTACTATGGGACAATCCCAATTTGACTGTTTGTAGGCCAGTTCTGCAATAGGTTTTGGTGCTGGAGCATCGAGTCTCCCATTCTGGGATGACACTGGCGTAGCTAGGGTCCTGTATTCCTGCTGAGTCACTGAGGATGTCCGAAGGAATTTGTTTTATTAACTCGTTTGATGCTATGGAAGAGGACTGGAAAGCTGGTAGGGCAATCTGGGAGGATTTGCGTACTCCCAAGCCCCCCAAGCTTGACTGGAAGTGAGACTTGCACCCAATGTCCATCTTCAAGGGATAGATTCAATACACTCTCTAGCATGGTTTTAATTAGGTAGTCATATTCCTTGAGTTTTGGACTGCTGAAGGCCGGGGAGCATCTCAGGAAGTAGGTAGGTTTTGGGATGGACAGGCACCTGGTGAGTAGGTAGAAGGCATCATGTGTATTAGTGTCTTTCATCCTGCCTTCCATCGTCCTGAGGTCCGAGAAGGAGTACCAAGCAGAGTGCTGTTGGCTGGATCAGTGGCTCGTGCTCCTGGTAAAACAGCACTAATACTCTGGATCATCTGTCGACTGGCTGAAACTCTTTTACATTTGGTGAGGTATAAAGATAGGCCCAGGCTCTCTCTCACGTCTTTAATTTTTCTGATGTCCGCTAGGAGAGATTCTTTAGTGCCAGCTAGGGTACCATCATCCAAGAACCAGATACTGAGCTCATTGAAGAGCGCTTCAATGACCTCCTTGATGACCAGACAAAATAGAAAGGTTACTAGAGGGTCCCTGGGTGACCCTGTTGCGCACCCTCACACGAATCAATTTCATGGTCCCCAAACAATAGTTTGGAAGGGAAGTGTCTAGAAATTGCTTGGAGAGCAGCATCCCTTCTGACTAAGTTGAAAGCATTAGCAAAATCCAATTTGATCAAGGTTTTTTCATCGGACATGTTGATGTATACTCGTGCTGCGTGGGCAACTGCTTCACGGCCTTGATGAACACCAAAACCTAGCTGAGATGGTTTCAACATTGTGGCAGCTTCTTGACTCGCCATTCTTACTGCAGCCTTGACGACTAGGCGTTGAAGGGTGTTCCCCACTGCAATGGGTCTGATTTCTCCATCCTTTTTGCAGAGGGCACACAATCAGGCACAAAAGAAAAGGGGTCTAATTGTTTCCGGGACACTGCCAGCCAGGCACACATTGGAAAATTTAGTGAGTTCAGACAGAAACCTCTCTGAAACATCACCAAGTACTGGATTGACTATTTATTTTAAGCGTTGTGGCCCTAAAGCGGTAAAACCTCCTGCTGAGCCCTTTGGAAATGACATAGCAGCCTCATACACATCAGCGTCCTGCAGGGTTAAATGTTCTTCACCTGCTGCAATATCAGGAAGGTCAATGTTGGTACTGGGAGCCCTGGGTGTACGTTCCTCCTTCAGGGTTTGTGCTGTAATGACGTTCTTAAGAGCGATGGTATCCTTGCTGGGTATAAACATTACCCTCTACTATTTTATTGCTACTTTCGCCTCTGATTTTTGAGCTGTCAGGTGTCCTGTTGTTGGCATTTGCCCGACGGGTGTTCGTCGCCCTAGAGGGGAGACGGACGAGGTTGTCATCTCTACGAAATGTATTTATTGAACTAATAACAGATGTTGCTAGTGACTTATCCCTCCTTGGTGGTACAGCCAGACAGGTATTTCCAAATAGCAGTATGTTGTGCCAGGATCCGTTTGCAGGGGCATCGTTGACTTTCTTTAGAGGTCAGAGAATTTGCTAGCAGCTTGAGGGCGAGCTGCTTTGGGGATGTGTGACAGCGTCCTAGTGGATGTTAATTTGACTGCAGATTTTAGGTCCACTGTAGAGGTGAATTCAGGGTAGCTGCAAGCCCTCTCTGTTGGGAGGGGATGTTGGTTATTCCCATTTGGATCCCTCCTGGAGCCTAGACATTCATTGTGTGCACTGATGTTACCATTTGAGGAACTGAGTGCACATTCCCTGTGACACACCTGGCAGATGCCTCGTGGACGGATTCCACGGCATTGGCTCTGTCGCAGAGATTCCTGGGAACCCGACACTTCTAGTGACATTGCTGACATTGTGGGCGTGGGAGGACGTCAGCTGTAGGATAACGGGTGAAGGACAACATGGATGCATGGGGGATGAGGGTGGGGAAGTAGAGGGCGGTAGTGAGAGTAAACTGGTGGGGAACTAAAAGGCAACAGCCTTGGTCAGGCAGGCAGAAGGCCTAGACTGGAATGTGGGGAGGGGGATGGGGGGCGAGGGGACTGTCCCTATTTGTTCACTAAAGATGCAAATCACTGACTAACCTTTGTTGATTGTTATACACTTATAATTCAACTTAGAGAAACCCTCGCCATTGGCACAGCAATCACCATGTTCTCACTATTATCCTTCTGTTCAGCATCCAATGAGGGAGTCCTGAGCAGCCACTCCTCCCCCTAACCTCGGCCGAACACAGACTCTATAAGGATTACAATGCTGAGTTTACAGAATTTGGTTATTGTGTGGTTTACATGTAGTGAAATAATAATTACAGAGTGTACCACTAGAACACCTAGCATGGCTAGGCATTTCGGGCAGACTTAAATTAATTCTTAAGTTTAAATTATTACAAAATTATGAGGTAAGTTGGTATTATGGCTAAGTGACTAAATACTAGTTTGTGAGTTTAGCAATGTGAATGAATGCTTTTGTTTTGGCACTACACATAGTTTCAGTATTGGAGTATCACAGACCAACTTATGACTAGTTAAGATTCATTATTTTGAGATTGAGATTGATATTTCAGTTTATGGTCAAATGGGTGAGTGAATGAGTGTAAGTGTTAATCACCATGTGGTATTCGTGTAATTAGTTAACAGGGTGTATCAGGGAGATAAGATGTTTTCTGATGGTAGTTTTGAAGGTGATGAATGTGTCTGCAGTTTTAGAATTTTCAGGTAGGGTGTTCCAGATTTTAGGGCCTTTGACATACATTGAATTTTTGTAAAGGTTTAGTCGGACACGGGGAATGTCATAGAGATGTTTGTGTCTGGTATTGTGCCTGTGGGTTCTGTCGCAACTATCAAGAAAGCGTTTTAGGTCAAGGTTAATATTGGAATTTAA